>NW_010361440.1:52886-61205 GCF_000414095.1 Morus notabilis | reverse complement strand
AATTCTAAAATTAAATACTCGAAAATAATTAATTGAGAATTAATTATTATTTAAATAATGTGATTATTTAAATTTGAATTTGAACACATCTAGATTTATCCATTTAAACTTATTAGATAAGTTGTTTAATTTAGAAATTCAAATTAATTTAAGTTTGACTTAAATTCGAATTTGAAATAAAATTGGACTACAGGATAAAGGATGATTTTCTCTTTTCGTCCCTATCCAGTATTGGCGCCACACACAGGCGTAGGAATCCCTAGCATGGCCGGCCACAAGGGATAAGGGATAGAGGAGAATTTTGGTTCGAAATTCAAATTGGAGATAGAGATTAGATTCCTTCTAGAAGTTTGACTTCTACTCTATAAATACTATTTTTGAGACAATTTTCGGAATGGTTTTTTGCCCTAATTTTAGAGGTAGCCGAAATTTCTCTAGAAATTTTGGAAACAATTTTTCAGCCCTAAGAGTTAAGGCTAGCCGAAATTCTCAAGAGAGAAAGGAAGAAAAAAATTTTTCTCCAAAAATTCCACATCGTGCATGTGATGGTGTTTGTGGAAATTCGAGTGTTTATTGTAACCCATTTTGTCTCATGTGTGCCCACACACACGTCTTCGTGGATTCTAGGAATTGACGTGGAAGACATTGGTTTTCTAAACACAAAGATTGGAGCAAGGACTGTTCGTGGTCAAAGAACTCAAGTTATCATCCGAGTCGGCTTCCAGGTATTTTTTCTGATTGAGTTCTTGATATATATAAGTTAATGAGATTAATTTATTCGCGCATAAATTAATATAATCTATAGAGTATGTCAAAAGTTTTATGAAAATTTTTGTTATACACGATCCGCCTCTTCCCCGCACCACCGCGCTTCCCTATCCGGATTCGATTCGGGCAACCAACAGTCATCTCTCCATAAACTACTTTATTACTTCTTCCACCGACTTCGGTTTACGTGGTTTCCTTCTTGTTGTTGTGGATTTTTTAACTCTTCTCGCAGGGTTATTTTTGTCATTTCGGTAGTGAAAAAGGCCCTAGAATCCATTTTCTTCAGCCTAATTCGGGCCTAGCCAACCCCACCATTGTCATTGGAGGTCTTGTCATCGTGTCTACATCCAAAAGCACCATATATCGCACCCGCATAGGAGCTTCATCATCAAACTGGGTATTTTTCATGTGTACACCATTGCCACATAGTACCCCCCGAATCGACTGGGCCCTAACAAACTTCTAGTTTCGTGTTTAATTTTTAGAGAAAGGTCGTTATTAAGTATAATTAGATATAAACACGTGTGATCTAGGAGCATTTTTAAGGAACTTTCTAAATTTTAGTTAAATTTTTGCTAAAATAGCTAGAAAGTTATCTTAATTAACAACTTTTAAATGATCCACTCTAACTATACTCCATATTTTAGCTAAACATAAATTATTTTAATATTTATTGAATTTAAAGTACAAATAATTTTATTGATTTTAAAAAAAGAACATTCGCATTTATTATAATTTTAAAAATAAAATAATAAAAAAACAAATGGCTAGTACTTTTTTACTAGTGTTATTTAACTAGTGTAAAATAGATTTTCTAAAATAGCTAACCATTTAATAATGATTAGAGTAGAGAAATTAAAAAAAAAAGAGTTAAATTATTAGTTATTTTAACTAAAAAATAAAATGACTAGTATGATTGAAAATGCTCTAAGAAACAAATTGTTAAAGGGCTCTTCATCAAAAAGAAAAAAAAAGTTGAACGAATAAAAGAGTGTCACGTGGTAGTGATTGCATTATTGATTATTTATGTTGATATTTTATCATTTTTTTTCACAGAAATATGTAAGGTAGACCATATGAAGGTTCACACCGACACTAATAATTATAATCTATAGCATGCGATGCAACTTTTCTTAACCGTAACTCCTCTCCTTTTTTAAATCTTTTTTGTCATGGAACATCTATGTGGTGTACCTCTATAAAATTATAGATGATTAATCCATACTAGATTTTCATAATTGAAGTGGTGGTGATAAGGCTGAGGTATGTAATGGGGTAGGCTCTAATTCATTCTTATTCCGTTTCCATGGGATTGTCAAGTAAGAAATCCAACTTATGCATAATCAGCCTTTAACAATTATGTACATTTGTCACGTCAAGTCAATAGTAACAAGTTGAAAACCATACACCTCAAATTAATGCATAACACACAACTTCTTGTCATGCTGACTCAAACCCTTTCTAATTATTCCATATTTTGTTTCATTACTTCAAAGCCAACAACCTTAAAACATGAATGAATCTCATAAATAGGCTTTTTGAACTATATGCTCTAGTTCAATATGCTCTTAAACTTTAAAAAAGGTTCATTTTGCCTCTAAATTGTATAAAATTATTCAAAACATCATTCATGTTGAGATCCGTCTATAATATTAACAGAATGATAGCGTAATACTAGTAATTGTAATTTCACAAACACTCAACAAGTTATTGATTTTAAGACAACCTACCCTAAAATAGTAAAATTATTATTTTTTATGTCAACTTTTCCTAATTTCTTAAAAAAATCAGGTGGTGAATTGACAGAAGATCAAAAATTGGGGGAGCACTTGCGAAACTACATAATTCCAGGGGTGTAATTTAGGGAGTGCCCTCTTCAAAGTTGAAATAGGGTATGCAATCAAGGAATATTTATGAAAGTAATCCTCAAACCATTGCTATTCATGAAATTAACTGTTGACTAAATATCTAGGTTAGGAAAACTCCTAACCATGGAAAGTGTCAGCAAATGAACTTCTCTTCCTCTCCGTTGCTTTTGAGCTTGCCAGTTGGCTTGACCGGCAATATGGAACTCAAATCGCCAAGCACCACATTTGACCATCAAATTTCAGGGACTAAAAAATACTGACATCCTTAGTCACAGGCACATCAAGGTGTGATTTCTGCCAAATATGTCTGTCCCCTTCGCATGCCATAGAGGTAAGTTGGACTATAATCCACGATTGTCTCTCAAAATTCCAGTGACTAACATGGTTATATGATAACAAGCTTAAATCGGACAGAGTACAGACTTCTTTGGAAAATGCAATAAGATACATGGAACATGTTATGGAATAAGAGAAGTTATGTTTTCATGAGAATATTGTCACATAGCATGTTATAATTGAATTATCAAATTTGAGACATGAATTGAAGTTTGGGGTTCATCGAAAATCGGACTGTTGGGAAGATTCATAATCGTATGAATTCATAAAAACGACGTATTATTTCCTCGTAGTCTTTTATTGACAACATGGCTGATGATATTTTCTCCATATTTTCAGAACTTGGAACTGCGAGTGGAAAAAGAACAATAACAATAATCTTCCATTTGAACGATTCTGCAAACCCGTTATTTTGATGGATAAGATCATAAGAAAAACACTTCTCAGTGCAGATCAAACACAGCGCTTAAATTTAAAATGTAAAAATAAATAAAAACAAAATCAGTACTTGGATTAGTCCCATGCAAGAATTATTAGCCGCAGTTCATTGTTAAAGCTTGGAACTAGATCCAAATAGTATTTCTGTCAAAAACTGTCTATATCGAATCAAAGAGACCATCTTGATTGTATATCTGATAGTCATGTTTGCTTTATGGCAAAAGTAGTCCAAGGAAATCCCCGGGGATTAACCTCCCTCTCCCCTTCTTTCTCTTCTGCGTTTCTACCTGAACCACCATCTCTGAGCAGCCGAAAGTGGAGAATTAAGGAATGGAGCATACCGCTGGATGAGCGGATTAACACTCCTCCCGATCTTAGTCCACACGCTTTGGTGGTAGCTAGCGGTCACAGGGGCATGATACATCAGCTTCAGTAGCTGCAAGAAAACATTCCGAAGGAAGAAACTTGTTATGTTCCATAAGAAGTCTACCAAACCGTATCTTTTTTTTTTTTTTCTTTTTATTACATTGCTAGATATTCCAAGGATTAGAGCGATCTCTCCCTAAACCCACCCTATCCTTACCGATTGGGCATCACTTGGCCTACCAAACTGTATTTACAAACTACTAAAGTTAGAAAGGAAGAGAAATTTTGCAAAAACGAACTAAAAGAAGAATGATTTTCCATGTTTCTTAAATTTACTGGAGGCATCACCAGTTGAAGAGATCATAAATTTGAAAATAAACACCACTCACAATCAAAACTGCACAAGTCAAGTACATCTCACAGTGGAAACAGTTTTTCAGCTCAAGTAACAGAAGCTATTTTAATAAGAGACGAGGATTTAACCTGCCAGTACATGAAAGTCTGTATAACGTTGCGATGCCATCTGCATAAATAGAAGTTGAAGAATACTAGTAAGTGAATAAAATCCTAACAACAAAGCAGGTAACATGTTCTTAACTAAACTGTGGGGAAAGACAAAGAAACTGACGAGAAAACAGAGATGATCAAAAGAAAGCCAACTCCAATCTCAGCCTGCGAGGAGAGTATGCTCAGAGTTGTTGTATTTGACTCTACCCAAACACAAGGTTCTTCCAAGTACTTCCTGTCCGGAAATAAAAAACCGTTACAAAATAAGTTCATCTCTTTTCCAATCGAAGACTTACACTTCATGTTAGAAAATAATAAAATTGGGAAGCCATCAATCAAAGGTTCATAAATCTGCTTCATACCTGTACAAGGAGGATCTGTTGAAGTTGCGCCTGAGGAACTTGGCAACATTTTCAAGAGCTCGACATAATATGGGAATCGATGCAACTGCAATGGATATCAGATCATCAAACTATTCACAACCGCGGGACGAAGCTAAGATAGAAACTATGTACCATAGGAACAACACAAAAGCAAGAAAATTTAAAGATCAATTAGTGCTTACATTTGAGGCAAAGGTGTGATGTCCCAAAAGTAAGGCAGTAAATAAAATAGATAAAATCCTTGGTCGCGATGATGGATTGGAAGTAAACTTGCAAGGCCTGCAAGTTCCAAGCCCTTGGTTTCTGAAGCAATAAAAGAAAAGTTAACGCTTAAGCAAAAGTCACCAGTGTATATAATTAAATTATAAACATAAGACGTCGAAAAAGAAAAAGAAAACTTACCCCGTATAACGAGTACACGGAGTACAGAGAGGAACATGCAGTTCCCATAAACGAAAGTCGATATGCCCTATGTGAAAGGCCTTTAGGTACTAATGGAAAAATAGCCAGCACAGCCACAATAAACACCTGCGGGGATAAGAAAAGAAATTATAATCAAAGTGAACAGAAAAGCATCCGCCAATGTAAGCAAGTACAAAGATTACATCTGTCATGCGTCTGAAAAGAAAGGGCCTTTTCAACTTAGGCATCTTAAAAATAAAGAAGAGGGGATCTTTTTTTTTTCTTTTAAATATAGTAATAACCAAGGTTGTATTATGGTACTTTAGTCACTAAATTGAACAATCAACGATTATTTGCAATAAGTATTATATAGTCGTCATCAGAATTAGATTCAGAATAACTCGAGTATTTTAGTAATTGAAAAATTCATTGAAGATAAGGAACTTAGCAAATAATTCATACCCACCCAGAAAAATAAAAACAAATTACAAAAAAGGAGGATCAGGTCATTTGTTTTACTACACTTTCACATTACTCAAGCAGTTTACATGCGGATTACCATTTATAGATTAGAACAGCATGACCACCACCTACTATGCTGCCTTTTAAAGGAAAATAATTTTGCTATTGAAAAAACTAGCAGTAAGTAAAACTGACACAAAATAAGCAAATGTTGCTATTAAAGTTCTACTAACTTTCTAAATAATCAGATTCTAAGTATATACCCAAGCATTGACGGAGAACTGAATGGTTTGTCGGTCCCATCGCAGAGAAGTAGGACCGGAACCTGCATTTGCTGATGTTCCAGAAGTTCGAGCAGTTGAACCTACAGATATTGATTTAGGATACAATAATAATGAGAAAGTGCAGTTTGGTAATTCAGAGAGACATTACATTTTTTCTGTGGATTTCAAGTTCAGAAGGAAGCATAGACAAAATTTCTACCAGTGCCACGTGAACGAGGTTGATCGTTTGAAGGTGGTGTTTCCGTCGAGGATGATGCCGGTCTCGCTGACTGCGAAGAACTGCCGGTGGACATTGACTCTACCACAAGATCAGGATCCTGTACTTGAAATCCAACGTGCAATATTGTAAAGATTCCAAAATTCAAAGTCACAAAGCTAAAATTATGCCCGAAATCAACTAAAAAATGAGCTTTTTGTACTTCCTTAGCTTCTAATATCCATGTTATGTTCAGAAGTAACGACAAAAGCGACAGATTTGATCATTCACCAATGGTAGAGAATGATAATCCAATGCGAGCTATTTTCAATGTATATAATAATTTATAAAACAGGAAATGAAATTGAATCAAGCATTGATTAATAAACAAAAGGCGTAAACTTGATTAAGAAAACATCCACAAGAAATTCCTCCCGAGACATCAGAAAATATATAATAACTAAAACGTAACAACACTGAAGCAAAATTAGGTTTCTAAAAGATAAAGCCATGTACTTTCATTCACGAACAATTGAGTGAAGTGTCATATATATTTATATATATAACACAAAAACAAAAATGTCTAGTCTTGGATGACCTAGAGAAAGAAAAAGAGATCAACCCCATATGAGATTTGCACAGCAAAGAGTCCCGAATCCCAATAAGATCCCAGATTCCCAAATTGGGCAAAACCGTTAAAACCCCAGATAAGATTTGATGGGTCGAACTCCAAATTCCAAGAAAACGGATTGAAGCAATTGAATTAATCAAAAACAAGAGAGAGAGAGAGAGAGAGAGAGAGAGAGAAGAGAGAGAGAGAGTACGGACGATGTAGCGCTGGTAGAATTTGCGCTTGAAGTGGTCTTGGACGTCGGAGCGAGAAGCCAAGTGAGGAGGGACGAGGACGTTGGACCAGTAATCGGACCATCTGGGATCGTTGTCGTAGTCGTACGCCGCCGCCGCTATTCTCTTCAGCTTCTGTGGGTCCTCTCTCTCTTCCCCCATTACTACTACCCAAGCCAAGACGACTTGCTTCTTTGCCTTTGTTTTGCTTTGCTTTGCGAAAGACAAAGGAAGAGAAACAAACACCCAAAAGGCTAAAAATTTACAGTTTCTTCTCTCTCTCCTTCTCTCTCTGGAGTTTACCCGAACGACTTTTTAGAGGACGATGGCCACAAAGATGAATGACTACACACTACGTAGTACGTTTGTTTGCACTTCTCTGAAGCGACGTCGTTTCTAGTTAGTAAGCTTGCGTTGCGTCGTAAACTCATCGCCTTTTTCAAATTCAGCCTTCACAGTCATACCTCCCAATGGCTTGGGACTTTGATTTGGAATCCAGTTTAGCCGGTGGATTAAGTTTTCTTGAAAAATAATAATTTAGTTTCAAAAAAATCACAAGAAAAAAAGCAAAATACCCCTAAAAAATACAATTACGTACTAGGATGTTAAAAAAAAAAAAAAAAAGAATTTTCAAGCAAGAAAAAAAATGTACAATAGAGTTAGAGAATGATGAAGAGGTCTAGTATCATAGGCCATTGATTATCCAAAAAATAATAATTATTATTATTATAGGCTACTGACAGGGTAAATTCTTTACCTATGTAGAGAAAAAAGTAAAGTCTCGTTCATTTCACCAATTTGAGTTTTTAATTTTAAGTTTTTACAGTAAAAAGTTCTTAAAAAATGTCACAGCTAACTTTTTTTGTTACAATGAAAAGCTCTTTAAAATGTCACATCTCAGCTCAAATTGAAAATTGAAATCCGTGAAGTGACCGAGGCCTAGGTCTTCCCCAAACTTGAGATTAAATTTGTCGTCGCTTTTCCTTTATGTTCAATTGTTCATTTATCATTTGTCGTCGTTTTATAGGTTTCTGTCGTTGTTATTGTGATCGACCAATCGTTATCTTCCAATTTAATGTTGCTATCGTTTTTTGTTTTACAGAATTGTTATTGCCGTTATTATGTCGTTTTATTTTGATGTCGTTTATGGTCCCTAATTGCTTTTATGAATCACAAATTCTGAATAGAATTTATTTGTCACTTTTTGAGTTAGGGTGCATTATTAACACCTCCTTTTCTTAAATCATTCTCCATTTTACTTGTTACACCCCTCTTAAAATTTCAAAAAAACCCATACAATTAAATCACCTCAATTCTACATTTTACACACATTCTTAAACTATCACATTCTACTTGTTACACTCCTCTTAAAATGTTAAAAAAAGTCTTTTTTTTTTCTTTTTTTTCATCCTCCCGCCAATCAAACTTATCCTTTTCTTTCTCTTATTTTTTTTTTCATATATATG
>NW_010361440.1:44589-52833 GCF_000414095.1 Morus notabilis | reverse complement strand
GGGATAAGAACATTATGTTACAGAATAAGAAGTTTTTTTCTAATTTAATTTTATTATTATTATTGCAATGCACTCTTTCGTTATTGAAAATGATATTGAAAGCCCAACTTTCAATG
The DNA here is from genome assembly GCF_000414095.1 of Morus notabilis. Classification (NCBI taxonomy): domain Eukaryota; kingdom Viridiplantae; phylum Streptophyta; class Magnoliopsida; order Rosales; family Moraceae; genus Morus; species Morus notabilis. The sequence continues at coordinate 52,717 of NW_010361440.1, read as the reverse complement.
TAGAGTAGAGTAGGAGATGTATGCAACCACAAAATAAATAAATAAATAAATAAAAAGTACTGAATATGCCTATGTGTAATGAGTATTTTCTTAAAATATTATTGTTTTTAAAAGTAATTGTATTAATGGGTATTTTAGTCACATTAAAAAGGGAGTGTGAGGAGTAGAAAAAAGAAGTGTCACGCACCTTTAAGTTATCGTTATGCAATTGAAAATTTGATGTCGTTTCCTTGAAAAAAATTGATGTCGTTCTGAGCTTAAAATTTTTATAATATCGAATACAATGTTGTCGTTTTCCAGTACAACTTTTTATTCTCAAACAGGGATAGTGATGTAAGAACAAAAATAACGCATGTTTGAGGGGGGAAAAGAGGGATACGTATTAAATGAATTAATACAAATACAATGATACGCTGCATCTATGAATCAAAAATTATATGAAAGAATACAAAACATGCATTTCCTCGCAAAACAAAAGTCATGTTAGCAAAGGAAGAAAAAAAAAAAAAAAAAAAAAAAAAAAAACACGAGGCAATTTTCATATGATTTACAGTATATGAGGAACTATACTCGGTTACAAAACCTCAATGGAAGATTTCTTACTCGGTATCATTCAACCGTCGCCGAGAAGTTGATTACCAAATTGTGAAAAGCTGGTTTCTCTCCAGTTTGTACAGTAAGTCTTGAACTTGTCTTTAGTTGTTACACATCCCAGATCTATTTATGTTTATTGTACTCCGGTCACCCTGCTCTCTGCTCGCCCAACTTCTCTGAGGTTGGACTCTGCTGTCTCTACTCCCAAAGCTACTCTGAGTTTGGTCCCTGTGATCTTGACTCCCCCAGCTACTGTGAGTGCGCTCGAAGAAGTCGGTACTGTATTCCTGACTTCCAAATGCCATCCTCTGGAACATTCTAATTTGCGTAGAGTGTTGCGCCAGATCGAAAAGTTCACTTTGGCCCGGTTTCATTCCATTGCTGAGATCAGAGATCTCGTCCATGGAGTCTAGAGCTCTCACCACCTGGAACCAGGATGAGAAAAAGGGAGGCATAAGAAGAAGCAAAAGAAGAGATTAGAGATTCTCTATCTAGAGAAATAAAATGAATGAAAAACAGCACAATCCGGTCAAAGCTAAGTACCTGTCCCATTCGTGGCCTTTTTGCAGCCGAATGACGCACACAAGCCGCGGCTGCCTCAATCATACGGAACATCTCATTTTCATTGAAATTTAATCCCAGCCTCGGATCTACCAACTCCCCAAAGTCCTCAGTATCAAGCGCTTCAGAAAGCAATGGTCGAGCCTGGATAATGAGTTTCAAGTTAGAATTAAACTGCATACACTTGACAATTTTTCAATGATTCAATTCCAACCACTTCCTTAAATATCTTCCTTTTTTTCGTCATCTTGTTTGATAAGACATTCAGAATCAATGTTCAACATACAAAACAATGATCAATTCAGTGCACAAGAATAAATTTTTAAACAAGATTCAAGCATGGTCAGTGAACTTTAGAAACTAACAGGACTTTTAGAGGAAAGTGATAATGCCAGCAATATCCATGAGAAGATATCTTAGATGTTCACGAACTTACCCATTCTACAAGGCTCTCATCACCCAAAGGTTGAGAGGCATCCACAGGTTTGCGACCAGTAATTAGCTCCAAAAGCACAACCCCAAATGAATAAACATCAGACTTTTCAGTTAACTTCCCACTTGTTGCATACTCCGGAGCCATGTATCTAAATAAATCGCACAATTCTGTTTATCAACATATATGAATTTTTTTTATTTTTTTTATTTTTTAGTATCGTAATTTCTTAATTTATCTTAAAACATCATAATTGCAGAGAAAGAAACACGTTTAGAATTTGGAATTCCCTCATCAAAAAGAAAAGCCATGCAATCATAACAAGAACCACTAGAAGTCGAATCAGAACTGATAGGGAAGATAAAGACGGATTAATTCATACTCAAAATTTATATAAGTAAATAAATAAATTGGAAATGATGAAGTGTTGATGGTCCACATTCATTTTAAACTTTTAAAGTGTTGGAAAATTCAAAAAAATAATTAGGCTTATCCATGATCTAGACATTTGATAATTATTGAAGAAAAATGGTCAGATCATAGACCAATATTTAAAGTGTCATTTTAATGAAAAGTTGGATAAGTTAAGCAAATCAAGAAAAGAAGTTTTTTATAAATACAATTAAAGATGCCTTGGGTACCCTCCTCGAAATGAGGAGGAAAACAACGCCTTTAATACCTACCCGAAGGTTCCCATCACACGTGTTGTTACATGTGTATTTGAATCAAGTGCCAACTTTGCAAGCCCAAAATCTGAAACCTGTTATTATGAGGAAAAAAAAAATTAATTCCAACAAAAAATTGTTTATTGGAGATTAGGGGGGGCAGCAGTTGCCAAGGTAATTTTACGGGCATCAATACATTCCAGCAAAATAAGACTGCGAAAAAGGGACTCCTAATCTTAACTAACATCAAAGTACATAAGTTCCATTTGAACGGCAGAAGCACAACATCAAGGTTTCGGAAGAACGTACCTGAGCTTCATAATTGTTATCCAGAAGGATGTTTGATGACTTAATATCCCTATGGATAATGCGGGGATGGCCTGAAAATTAAATTAAATAAGACTAGTAAGAAGAGGGAAGACAGAGAAAGATGTCTAAGATATGCAGACACATTTATCTTGAGGGAATATGAGCAAAAGTCACTAAACACAATCTAATTATGTGTGCGTTTGTTTGCTTCAGATGACTAAATTTACTCGTGAGAATAGATCATTGCGAAATAGGAGATAGTTTCCTTTGAACATGCCAATATCAGTGATACACGTTTTAGTTACTAGTTACTACAGCCTAGAGGCATCCAAATGGTTAAAGGTTATGGCAATTCACAATTGGCAACTCAAAAAATCATGGGCACGAGAGCCTCGTATACCAAAGCAAAGACAAAAGAACTAAATTACACTGTAACTAAAGGCCTTTGTTTCAGGATAGTTATAGCTTAGCTTATAATTAGATGGAAAAAGTTGACAAGAGGACAATCACCTGTTTACATAGAAAGACTTAAAAAGCATTCACGATATGTGTGGTTAATAAAATCATCTTCTAAATTATGTCGCAAGGAAATAGGAAGCTTACAGTCTTCATGTAAGTAAGCTATTCCCCGAGCTGAACCAGCAGCAACCTTGACTCTGGTTGCCCAATCCATAACAGGCCTGCCTTCATCTGCAAAGTTCAATTCATATGGAAAGTTAGAAGTACGACTTTGACAGGAAGCAGAAAAATGTAAGAATATTTGCCTCTGAATAATTTTTGTATTAAACAGATACAAGAAACAACGCATATGACAATTCCTTTGGTTCCTAAATCCGAACTACTCTTCGTATCTCATTCTCATATGCAAAACAAACAGTTTATTTATACAGGATTAGCAGTTAACAATTCAAGATTTTGGAGCCACTTAAACTCACCATGAAGATGATAATGAAGATTGTTGTTTGGAACATAGTCGTAGACAAGGAGCCTTTGATGCTCAGATATACAATAACCCACAAGAGAGACCAAATGGCGATGGTGTACTCGGCTAATAATTTCAACTTCTGCTCTGAACTCACGCTCCCCCTGTCCACCACCGATCTTCAACTGTTTCACGGCGACCTCTCTGCCATCTACCAGGACACCTTTGTATACACAGCCAAATCCACCTTCACCTAGAAGATTCTGCGTTGAAAACCCATTTGTGGCCTGGATTAGCTCTTCATATGTGAACCACGACTTCGAATTGCTTACCCCACCCTCTGAAGGTGCGTACATGAAGTCACTACCAGAGCCACTTCCCACACGAGGAGGAGGAGCTGGAGAATAGGACCTCAGAAATACTGAATCTGGCAAGGAAATACAAGTTTCATTAAAGTCATTGTTTCAAAAATGATTTAACTGGCCTCGTCTGCATAATCAGGCAATAGCTTGCGAGCTCAGCAAAGTTCTCATGCCACTCAATAGGATTTAAAAAAACAAAAAAAGGAATACTTCGAACCACTGAACACATTTGCAAGGTATTATCAAATAAACGGGAAGTTTTGAATCCAATGATCAGTACTAATTAAGGGTTGAGACAAACTCTTAATCAACAATTGCTAAAAGTTTCTTTCTTTTCCTTTCTATCTCAACCCCACATCCTAATAATAAAGTATTTAACATATATGTCGACGCACTACCTTCATTAAGGAAAAAAAAAGTTCCATTTTAAATACAAGCATTATTTTCCAGTGTCAAGTTTATTGGACTTATAGAGTACCCGGTAAAGACACTTCAAAAGCTTCCCAGGAAAAAGGGAAAAAGAAGCAGATACTTTAAAATTCAGAGTACCACCAAGCTATAAGAAAACAAACTTATAAAAGTTGACGATGCTTAGTATGTTACCTGAATTTTGGGAGGAGGCAAATGGGGAAGGCATGCTATAGCCAACAGTCAATTTGTTTCTCCTCTTCTTCTTCCGTACAAACCACACAGCCATGACAATGAGGCTGAGCACTACCAACCCAACTATGACACCAATTGCAACAGCTCCTCCAGTTTTCAGCCCGTCTGCAGATGAACCACTGGACGACACGTCGTTGTCAGTGGTCGATTTTGCAGTGGGCTTCTGAGTCGGAATAGCAGGCAAGGGTGCTGGGGAAGCAGGGCTTGTCGAATTACTAGGCGGAGCAGGGGAAGACGTAGGAGGAGACGGTGAAGAGGACGAATGAACCGGAGGAGGAGGCGACAGCAATGTCGTCTCCGGCGGAGGAGGAGATCCAGAACCAGATGGCGGAGACGGAGGAGAAGATTTCGGTGGATCAGCCGCCGGCGGAGGGGGAGAATTCGACGATGGAGGAGTAGGGACAGTGGCCGGAGGAGGCGGAGGAGATTGAACAGCTTGATCAGGAGGTGGCGACGTCGTAGCAGCCGGAGGCGTCGGAGAAGCTTCGGGAGGAGGAGGCGGAGAAGAAGATCCTCCGGACGGAGGCGGCGAGGTCGCTACCGGAGGCGGCGGAGAAGCCTCCACAGGAGGAGGTGCAGCCGGAGGCGACGGCGGCGGTGACGTAGGCGGCGATGGAGGCGGCGCCGATGTAGCTGGAGTTGTCGGCGGCGGGGAGGCTGGAGTTGAAGGCGGCGGAGACGCGGCAGTCGAAGGTGGCGGAGGCGCGGCAGTCGAAGGCGGCGGAGACGCGGGAGTGGAAGGAGGCGGTGAAGTCGATGTCGGCGGCGGCGCGGGAGTCGGATCGGCCGGCGGAGATTGTGGCGGCGGCGATGAGGAAGTAGAGTTAGAGGAGGCCGGAGGCGCTGGGGAGTCGGAAGTCTGATCGGGCTGCGACGACGGAGGAGTCGTCGTTGAGGAATCCGCTGGCGGAGACGTCGGCGACGGAACTGAAGAAGTCGAAGAGGTCGGAGACGGCGTCGTCGAAGCCATCTCTCACAAAGATTCTCCTCCTAGTTGAACTAGTTATTCTTCTTCTAGTACTACTACGACACATCCATTGTCAAATTCCAGTCATCTCCCGAGAGAACCGCAATCAGATCCCTAAATTCTCTTCCTCACAGCTAGACCAACCAAGCAAAAATGGCCAAATTGTTCGCAAATCAACAACCCTAGAAAAATTCAACTTGACAACAACGGAAAATCCACCTTTGACTGGAAATTCTCCAGATCTTTCTCTAACAACAAGTACTTTCAGCGAAAAAGCTCGAAACTTTCCAGCAGAAATCGGATCAACCAAAAGTCAGAATGTGCAACACATTCACTTCATCAGCTCAAAACTGTAACGGTGAATATGAGAATCAGAAAACCTAGAAACTGGGAAATGGAGATTTTCTCGACAGTAAAGCTTACAGCTTGGAATCTTCGAATTTTCAGACTTTTTCTCGAGAAAAAGGAAAAAAAAAAATGTTTAGGGGAACATGGTCAAGAGGTACACACTACACCCCCACAAAATATGCGAACCAAACGTGGGACGACTACAGAGCTGCCTCACTCACATGCACGGCCACGCCAAGCAAAAAAGATGATGAATTTTTAGCTTTAAAGTGGCGTTTTTCTTTAGCTGTTTTTTCTTTTCCTCTTAAAAACTCCACTATTTACTTGCACAATTTTCTTTTCCTTTTAGGAGGGAAAAAAGCCACAATTGATGGAGAAAATAGACGAGAACTTTATACCTCTGATATCGTTTAAATGACATGAAATTATTCTACCTGTATAATGGCTGGCTTTTTGATAATTGTTTGAGTGGATTAAAAATAAAACGAAAATAATCAGTCAAAATAGAAGGCCGCGTCTGAGGTTCAAAGCGTAAAGTCAGCGCTCAAAATTTATGATCAATTTAGAATAAGAAATGTTTCTCGAAACATGGATTCATAATGGAAGAGATCTCAGTCTCTCTGTCACACTGACTACCATTCTCCGCGAATGTGCGCATGTTGAATGAATGAATGAATGAGCTACGATGAAGGATCTTTATTACTTTATTAGTCTCTTTTTTTTTTTTTTTGTGGTAATTATTTTACATACTATATCACGGGTTATTTGTCGTTTTTATTCTTGTCGTTTTCTTTGTTGTGTTTCCCTTTTTGGTTGGGCATTCTTATAAATGAACAACAAACGCGTCTTCAATGCAAAGGCTTTCTTGGGTTAGTTGAACAAATGATGGAATATATTGTGGCCCTATAGCTATTTTTGTAGTGACAAGCTAACAACAAATGTTTCTTACTCTTTGTGGGTCTACATTTTTTTTTTTTTTTGCTAATCCTTTGTGGGGCTACATTTATTGGTAGCTTCTCTTATCTTGGATTTTATTTAAGGTAACTTGACTTCAAAAATGAAAAAGGGCAACAAAAATAAATTAAAAAAGACAGAAAAGGGACAACTATGATTTAATTTATTTTTTTTTTTTTTTGGTGAATTAGTGAAATGATTCAAAAAATTAAAACCTTAGTGAAAAAAATTACCTTATCCTAAGCCGAAAAACATGTGTATAAAGAGCTACTTTTCATTCGGCTCAGAAAGTATGTGTAAATGCGTTTACCAATGCCCAACAAATATTGATCAATATCTTGTTTTCTTACAACACTAGTAAAGGGTAATTCCTCAACATGTGCAACTTAGCTATAGTTGAGTGGATACAACTAGTAAGCACATTCGTGGAGTCAACTCATTATTGTTGTATAATTGGGTATAACAATTGTTTTGTTTTTTTTTTTTTTGCAATTTCATTTTCATGTTAAGTTTACCAATGACCAAAGTACAATGTCCAAAATTTTAACTTGTAGTAGCTTTCTAACGTGGGAACATATTCAAGATACGTATTTTAATATATAGACCTACCATTGTCTTTTAAAAAATCGAGTGTTTTTTAGCTAGTTCGAAGATAATCATAACAATATCCCCGTGATTTCAAATTAGTAGAATTAGGCCAAGTCTCTAATTCGGCAGTCTGAAAATGGTACTTATATGTGTTGTCAAGTATGTCAAAAAGAATAAGAAGAGTGGCAGGTGTTTGTTGTTGGACGCATAGTCGGACTGCCTAACCGGAAGGCTATTTCTAAGTCTGCGAATAATCCGAATGAGGCTATGAGAAGGCAGCCGTTGATAAAATGGCGGATGCCGATGTCTTGTTAGAGCGGTGAACCACAAGCGAAGAAGTGCCATCCGGTTGAGGCATATGATTTTATTTTGCGGGAGATTTAGGTCATATAACTGAGCTAGAAACAATTATTTAATTTAATCAATGGGTACATCAAATAAGCCAAATTGACACTATAGTTTGTACTTTTTACAGCAAATCAAGATTAGATGGAAAAATAGAGCTTCAGTCAAACACAAATCTTTCTTTTGAGACGAAATAGAAACTCTGAGTCGGTAGGTTTGAAAACATTCCGAGAACGTGTAATTGGAGGATTTTGAGTCCCTAGTGGTCAAGTACTTTCATTGTTGTAAGAAAAGCGTATGCTTGCATAAGAAAGGAAGATGGTCTCGTACTGCTTTCCTTTTTCTTTTTTTTTTCTTTTTTTTTTTTTTTTTTTTTAAAAAAAAAAAAAAAAGGAAAATTTTTTTTGGAAGGGCATT
>NW_010361440.1:38472-44554 GCF_000414095.1 Morus notabilis | reverse complement strand
AAGGAAAATGGGTTCGTACTGCTTTCCTTTTTTTTTTTTTTTTTTTTTTTTTTTTTTTTTTTTTTTTTTTAAGAAAGAAAGAAGAAAGGACATATTACTTGCGAAGGCATATTTATTGGTCTTGGAAATTTTGGAATCACAAAAGGTGTTTGATGGAAGTCAATCAAAAGGTTTAAAGGAAGACTGGCTTTTCTAAATTAGCCAAACTTTAGGCCAACCTCATCTAGTGGCAGTGAAAATCCATGGTGAAAAGCATGATGGATAATGAGGCTGTAACGAACTTCCCAAGTATTTTCTTCTCACCATACTTGATCGCTGAATCATTTAGTTTTTCCATTTTATTTTAATTTATATATATATATATAGGACACAGAAAGTATACGTTCATCTGGATAAAACACACATTTTGACTAGCCATAAAAAAAAAAAATAAAAAAAAATAAAAAAAAAAAGACTCACACACACATGTAGTAGTATAGATTTGCTCCCCCGTAAAGACAGTGCAGCTTAGCATTCTTTTTCCCTGCTTGCTCAATGCAATCTTAAATCCAAACTAACATCATTAACCGAGAAAAAGCACAAAATGCCCAAAGTTGCAGAAAGAATATTAGCTGCCAAGTAAACTTGTTTCATAATCAACTGATCCAGATTATGGTTGCTACTAAATTCAGTGACAGTAGTGAGCAAACCAACAGTGTTTCCCTCCTCCTCCGAATTCCTCTTTCTCTTGGTCTCTACTATGAATCCACCACAGAAGATTGGTGAGCGAGTTCCCATCATCAAATCCATTCAAGGACTTAATCTTCTGCAGAGCGGTCTCTTTGTCGTAAATCCCTTCGAGTGCATAAACAAACCCTTTCCATCCTTCTCCGACGCCCTCTCTCTGCAAAGCTGGCAATGTCCAATTCACAAGCTCCCTGGTAAAGCCAACATCAGAGAACAAGACCTCAGTGATGGGCAATAAGGGCAGCACTTGAATCCCAAGCCTACACTCTCTCCAAGCCGCCGGCGCAAACCAAAGTCCGCTATCCCGTTTGTTTGACCACAACACACCCACCACTCTATTCTCCCGCGTGAAATCTTCGTCATACAGTTTGTCTCCCTCCTTCACGTGCCACCACATTTGGGCAGCCTGAATCTCCAGCGCCGTGAGCAGTGATCCGATCGCCACAAGATGAGTGTCTCCATAGGCCAACCCCATCAAAGCCGCCGAATAGTAAGCATTCACCGCCTCACTCGAGCTCTCCTGATTCCTCCCGTCAGCGAATTCAGTAAGCCCGCCCGCCCACGAGTGCAGTTTGTACAAGTCAAAGCATCTCAGGCGCGGGTAATTTGATTTTGCCCGCCTGCTCAAGTTCATAAAATCAGCCATCATGGAATAAGCTTGAGGCTTGTACTTTCTCCCCCACGCCGGGTCAATTTTCGCAAGCACTGCAATTGCATAAAGAAAGTGGCCCAAATGGAAATGGTGATCATTGTATATTCCAAACCCGAAATCCGCACCACCATCACCTTGTCCTTGCTTTGTTATAATCCCACCCCATTTTTCCTCATACAAGAAACCATTTCCATTAAAAGTCCCATCCAACCACGGCTCAATTGCCTCCTTCAAGAACTTCCGGATCTTTGGAATCACATCAAAAAAACGAACTTCCTCAGCAATCAACGCAAACCGCGCCGCTCTCGCGATCAACTTCCCATAAAAATACGAAGCATTCGTCGTTATTGCTGCGGCATCAAGAGCCTCGACATCTTTCTGCAGCGCGGCAACAATCTCCTCATAAGCTTCTTCTTTGACACCTTCAATCGAATGCCAAGTAACCGATACAGGATCAGGCTTCAAAGTCCACGAATCGCCAACAACACCAACAAGATCACCATCAATACTCTTGTACTTAAACTCCTCCAAAACAGTGACACCACGATCATCACCTTTCAAAAGCTTAAGATGGAGAGGGTGGGCCAGCATAAGCAAATCACCCCACCCTTTCTTCTCCCATTTGTACTCCAAACAAAACGGCTTCGTAAACGAAACCTCACCAGACACAGGGTAACAAGAGCTAAACCTGTCGAGAATCGCCTCGAATTCCGGATTGGAATCAGGCAATATGGCAATCCTCAAAATCCCAGAAAACCCATTGGAAGTCAACAGTGAAAGGCTATGAGAAAAACTGATCGGCGACGACGTGTATATCAGCCACGTCTGGTTGTTGTTGAGCTTGACGGTGTACTTGGTCTGCGAATTGTTGGACGAAAACGAGAGAATCGCGTGGATGGTTGAGATCGAAATTTCGGTCTTAGCGGAGGCCGTGCAAGTGAGGAAGGGGCTTCCTCGGACGAGGAAGAACCGGAGGTTCGACGAGGGAATGTCTAGAGTGAGACTGAGATCGTTGAAGGAAGAGATCAAGTGGGGTTTCTGCGAATCTGGGGCGGTTTTTTCGGCGGCGGAGACGGTGAGATCGGCGTTGAAAATCTGGTACAAGAAGGCGGAGTTGGAGAGGCGAGATGGGTAGCAGACGGAAAGAGAGGAGTTCGAGGATTTGACGAGATAAGGGTGGATGTACTCGGGCTGGTCGCCATTTTTGAGGACGAAGTTTTGGAAGAAGGAGTTTGTGGGGAGTGGGGTTGAGAGGAGGTCTGGGGAGAAGAAGAGAGAAGGGTCAGAGACGACCGTTGATTGGGCTTTGGGGAAGAGAAATGGAGCGTTGGATCGCTTTTGGAACGATGATGATAATGACATTTTGGGAGGTTCAGGTTCAACAACTTCTTCTGGGGTTGAAGGAGATGGTACTTCTACTGGGGTTGAAGGGGATGGTGTTGAGAATTCAGGCCTCCTCCGAGGCTTTTTAAAGGTCTTGGTGACCAAAGTCTTCACCCTTCTTCTAAGCTTCTTCAGCATTATTGTACGGCTTGTCAAAAATAATAAATTTCCACTAAATTGATTTTTGCAAATTTTTTTTAAATAAAGAGAGACGTGTGACGAATTGGTTGGTCTTATACATTCAGGTAATGCGGAGGAAATGAAGGGAGTTTTTGCCCCTTTTTTTTTTTTTTTTCTTTTTTTTTTCTAGGCTCGCCAAATTGACCCAAAAATCAGTTCAGTAGGTTGGGAATGGGATAATAATGGATTAGAGGTCTTGTTGAAGCATTGGAAATGGTCAAATGGGGGTGGGGGGGCCTGGGGAAGAGGCTGGTTGGATTTGAAGGAAAGCTGGCTATGGGGAAAGGTTTCGCTTCTGCAAGGTATCCATGTTTTGGTTTTTTTTATTCTTTTAATTAAGTAGACGTTTCTCAAACTTGATGTGTTAAGAAAAGGATAACTACTAACAAGGTGAAGGTGTGGCTTGAGAGATGCTTCATAGGTAAGGAATTTTAGTTTGGGACGTAGGAGTAGTCATGCTTAAGCTATTGCGCGCGTTTAGACTGCTAAACAAATTTAACGCGGCGCTGAGTTAAGACTTCATTTCTCAGCGAATAATGGATGCCCGTCGGTACTCCAATCCAAAAGAAGCATTAAACATTCAAGCCTTTTTGTATCTTAAACTCCTATGAGTGAGATCATTTCACTTATTCTTTGCCTTGAGTAACCGTGTAACCTTGGCCCCCTTGACCAAATCCAATGCAAAGGAAGCGCAAGCGCCAATACACACATGAACACGTCTATTTTAGTTTTTTTAGAATAACAAAACGCATCAGATGAATGCCAAGATGTCAAAATTATGTGAGTTTTGTGAAAAAACAACTTTTTATTTTTTGAAAGAAAAAAAATAACTATATTGCTATAAGTCTATTGGTCAGTTCACGTTTTTAGTTAAAAAAAAAAAGTGTTTTTATTTTTTTATGATGTCATGAAATTTTGTTAATAAATGAGCATTATTATTATTATTGTTTTTCAATTGATTCAGCTTTTCCCTTGGCATAAGTGAAAATTACACTACCTAGCAAAATTAGGGTTAATTTCAATAATAACATTCTTAAATAAATTATTATAAATTTTTGTACTATTTTTTTGTCCTTTCACAACTAGTATTGTTATGTTAGTAGTGTATAGTAAAATGACTTCTATATCATTTGAGTTAAAATTATCATTTAAAAACACCTTAAAGAACTCTCACCCGCTCATTCTCTCTCTCTACACTCCATTTTGAGCTCTCTCTCTCTCTCAAAATTATCATAAGAACTTTATTGTTTTAAGTTTGTTTAGAAGTGAAAAGTGATTTGATTAAGTTTTCTTCGTTTAAGTTGATCTGTTTTTTATAGTCTTCTTATTTCTTAAGTTTATTTGTCGTTTGTGACAGATGATGTGTAACTTATGTTTGTATCTCTCTCTCCCCCCTCCTCTTTTTTCTTCGTTTTTTTTTCCCAACCTCGCCCAAAAAAATCTCCTTTTTGTTGTTTTCTAAAAGGCAACATTGTCGCTTGTTGAAGAATAACACAAGCCGTTGTTGTTGTCGTTGCTTTTTTTTTTTGATGTAATATTGCCATCTATGTTTATCGTTGTCTTATTTATTATAAAACACTTACTTGCAAAACAAGTTTTATTTGTAAAGCCATCGTCTCTTTTTGTTCTTTTGTGAAGATACCATCCATCATTATCGTTTCTATATTCTTGTCGTTTATTATAGTTTTTGCCGTATATGGTTTGGTGTCGTTTTATATGTTTTGTTGTTTTAAATGGTATCGTTTTCAGAAACATCATTCGTTCGTTGGTCTCAAAAGCTAATGTCGTTCTATAAATATTGTCGTTTCCGGAGGTTGTTGTTTTACGTTTTTTTAGCAATCTTGTCGTAGTAGAACAAGCTTTCCTGGTTTAAGCTTCTATCCTTTGTATATTTATGCCGTTTTTAAACTGCTTTCATTTCGAGAGCATCGTTCTTTTGTTGTTCTGAATTATATGTCTAATAAAAAGAAAATCTGAATTGTTGCAGTTTTACGGTTACAGTCGTTTTATAGCACTTATGTTGCTGTCAATCTGATTTGAAGTCATTTTTTTTATCCATAATCTAAATATTCGTTTTAAATCTGAAAAAGCAGATACTGATTTCAACAACATTGATTTGCAGCCATAGCTTATATTTTCCAAATATTCGTTTTATAGTACTGGTTGCGTGAGGAATTTCTACTTAAAGAGAAAAATTAACTATTTTATCTTTAATAATCGATTATTCTAAAATACTTTTGTGGTTGTTAGAAGGAGAGTACTGGTTGCGTGAAGAATTTATGTACGTGCTCTGTAAAGGCTCGTGGGAAAGAGAATAGCGTGGGGTTAAAGTTCTGATCATGCCATTCTCTTGGAAAGCTCACTCAAAAGTGTTTTGCCTTGTTCACTTTGTTGATTCGAATTTAAAATTTGAGTTAAAACGTAATTTTATGTGAAAATTTTTTACTATAATAAAAAAGTTAGATATGATTATTTGTGAGAACTTTTTACTATAAAAAAATTTAAATTTTAAACTCAAATCAGTGAAGTGAACATGATTTATATTCTTTAAAAGATATATTAACACGTAGTTAATTTTAACTTTGTTCTATAGTTAAAACATCTCATTAAAAAATTAAATTTAACTTTTCTATTATAATAAAAAACTTTTATATAAAATTAAATTTCAATTTAAATTTTTAACTGAACTAGACTAGATGTAATTTATTGCTCATAACAACATGAGTTGACATCTTATAATTATAATAAAAGATTTCCATTATGGGTGGAGTGGGCCTTAAAAAAATCTTTTTGGCAGGATAATCTTTGTGACGACCCTCCTATGAGGCCGCCACTGTAACTTAAACTTTAACTTGTACTTACTGGGGTTTCTTAAAATTTGCGGAACATTTTTTTTTTTAATATAAGAAAGAATACTTTCATAATTTGTAACAATAATTTCAAATAAGTGAATCACTAAATTTCTTAAAGCTTTTCTTAATTTCAGTTAAGATAAAACGTTCTAAAAATATCTTTCAAACAGAGCAGCATTTGAACTCTTATTTCAAATGCTCTTTAAAAGCATTTCTAAAACTAGTCAATTCAATCGGGCCATTTAATTTTGACTTTAAAACGGATTTCATGAGAAATCTTAAATTCAAG
>NW_010361440.1:30967-37576 GCF_000414095.1 Morus notabilis | reverse complement strand
GATTCCTACTTACTTGATTTACAGAGCTGGAATCCATTCTTCGCCAAACAGCCTATTCTCTTACTTGCTTACTTCTGAAAATGAACACCCATTGAGAGTGTGAAATTATCTGTCATTTGCTATTTTATTTTAGCAACTTATGAAGGAAATCTAACCCTTTACTTAATTTACTTGATTTTATGAAGGAAATCTAACCCTTTACAATACTTAATTTACTTGATTTTATTGAAGGAAATCTAACCCTTACAATACTTAATTTACTTGATTTTATTGAAGGATAATTTACTATAAGGATCAATTTATTAAATCCTCAAAATCTTATTTTCCTTAATTGTCATTACAAATTTGTGCTAAATTGATAATTCATTAATTATCTTATCCTTATAATAAGTCTAATAATTTAGTTAACTAATTTTGGTAATTAATTAACCCTTTTATTCATATACTAAGTATACATAAGTTAGTTAATTAATCTTAGTAATTAATTAACTTCCTTAACCATATTCTAAGTTTTAGATAATTTAATTAATTAGTTTTAATAAATCATTCATAATACACTTTTAATAAACTGTACTTTACCTCACTTGACGGGCTCGTAATAGTGTTAAGGTCCATATTTACCGTTGTAAAATTAAGGGTCTAGCGTATCGTTTCTTTACGATTTTCGCTTACATGCTTATTTGAAAACCGTTAAGTTTTATTGAAAAACTATATATGACGTTTAACATAAACATAAACCTAATTCATGAATCTCATAATTTACGTATTTCGTGAAAATCATACGCTTTATATGACTATCTTAATTAAACTGTAAGCAAGGTTTGTACTTGCCTGGATTCCGAGCTAAGCGGTTCTGATAGTATCTCGCTTGTCGTGTCCTCCTGCGTATTCCTCAAAACTAATTTTGGGAAAAGCTGCAAGTACTATGAATGATCCTTGAGGAACATCGTAGCTTTAAACACTCGATTCTGATCTTCACATGTTTAGTCTGAACCACCTCGATCCGCGTGCAATCAGTACTAGACCATTCTTATTAGAATTGAATTTGGTTGAACGGACGTCACCATTTCGTTCAGCACGTCGAAACGAGTCGGGATATGGTCTCGGATCATCAAACGGATGTCGATAGCCTGAGAAATGACACTTCGCCGGAATATGGCGGCGGCGGCGGCTCCCGGAGAGTTTTATCGCGGTGGACTTGGGTCCTACCCCCCATAACTTGACCCTTCTGAGTCCATTGGTGCGGTCAATTTCACACCATTCGGCCTGTAACAGTACCTATCGGGACCGGCAACGTCGGTAAAATCCGACGACTCAAATCTCACAATTCCGGTCATCAATTCTTAAAATTGGATGAGGGGTTTTCTTACCCGTTTCCTTCTGAGTGTTGTGACACCAAATTCACTACGATCCAACGGTTAGATCGTCGGAACCACCTCTTCCCTCCACGGACGACGGTAGTGGCTCCGTTTTCCGGCCAAACTGCGACGGCGATGGTGGCTGCTGGTCGGGATCTACTGGACGTCGGCTTCTGAGTTGATTGGTGGGGGCGGTGACATCCACGACGGCCTAGAGAGAGAAAAACGACGGCGGCAGCGGCGGTGATTCTGGAGATATCACGACGGGAAGAAATGGGAATTTCGGAACTTCCGCCGGCGATTGCGGCTGATTCCGGCGGGGTTGGAGGTCGTGCCGCATGTCGTTGAACTCAGCTCGTCGAGATCTTTCTATTGACACCGGCGGTGTCAAAAATGGAGGTCGGAATCTTAACTTGAGTATTTGGCCATTGATGGTTTGTGTGAGAGAGAACGTGAGAGGAGAGAGAGAATGAGCGAGAATAAGAGAAAGAAAGTGCAAGAACCCTAAAAATTTCACTATATAAAGTATCTGATTAAGGCAAGATTACGTGCCTGATCTTATCCTCAATTATTTCCTCTAAACAGATTAAATTTATACAGATTAGAGGTAATTAGTTTAGCTCACGTAAGTTAATCTACTACTTACAGTCCAATATCAATTTCTGAATAATTCAATATTGTTTTATATTCTTACTCGCGTAATATTTCAAACTGTTTCAAGTCTTGAAATTAATTTTAGACTGAACAAATTCTAAATTTTAATTTTCTGTATTCTATCCCAAGAATGACGTTTCTGACAGTGTCAACTCCCGAGCTCATATTGTATCCATCTACTATAGGTATTTATCTTGTGACTTTAACCTAACTGTCTAGCAATTAAGGATTTTTTTCTTCTTTTAAAATGCCAGTGCGTTTTTTTTTATACGCCGCTAACATCGTGCTGTGCTTAGAGATTCTTGAAATTAAGATTCTCAAACTATACTTGTACTGAAAATTATTCCGCCAAAAATTACGGTGAGAATTTATCGATCGAATTTACTTGATCGAAACATGAACTTAACATGAAATTTGCTATAGAATTTAGGAATACATATATTAATTCCATAAATCCTCCATTCACAATATAACATAATATTTTCTAAGAAAATCCTTGGCTTAAAAATACATGAATTGTATTATTTAAGGTCTGGAATTTTCTCAGTCATTACAATCTTAAACTATTAGATTAACTTAATTACATTCATATTAAGATAAGAAATATATAATAATTTAAGATTAATTTCACAAATTGTCTCTGAGATTTATCTTCAATCACATTTTAGTTTTTGACTTTTAAAACGTCTAATAGTTCGTACTTGAGGTTTTACTATGCTTCAATTTCGGTCTTTTTCATTAGGTAGGTGTTAAATATTTGACAGAATATATGAAAATTAAGAATCAAAATTAGAAATATTTAAGGCTTAAGTCTCATTCGTTTCGCAGATTTGAGTTTTTAATTCGAGTTGAGATGTAATATTTTCTGAGAGCTTTTAACTGTAACAGAGAAAGTTAGATTTAACATATTCTGAGAACTTTTAACTGTAAAAACATAAAATTGAAAAATTAAATTGATGAAATGAACAAGACTTTAGTAACTAAAACAATACAAAAAATAAAAGTTAATTTTCACAAATGACTCCTAAATTTTCGTTGTTTCTAATTTTGATCTCTAATTTATACGTATTCTTTTAACTATTTAACACATAGTTAATGAAAAGACCGAATTTATACAGATTCTTTTAACTGAGGTCTGGTCGGCGTTCGTTCGGTCGTGGTCGGTCGCGAGAGAGAATAAAAAATGGGAAGTTCTTTGGGTGGGTCGGTTGGCGAGAGAGAAGAAAAAATGGGAGTGACGGTCGTGATCTGGTCGGTCGGCGAGAAAGAAGAAAAAGTGAGAGTGTTTTTTGCGGTCGGTTAGTCTTGTTCAGTTCCGAGAGAGGGAGAGAAGTTTTTTTGAAATGATCTTTGTATATACACATAAATAAAAATGGGGTCCATTTTTTGACACGTAAAATACATGTTTAAGTTTTTTTATTATAAAAAAATAATGTAGATCCCCAATTCCTGTTTTCTTCTCGTCTCTTTTGTCAAATTTTCTCTCCTGGTTACGGGTTCAGTTTGTTCTCAGTTCTCACGACATCAGAGAGAGAGAGAGAGAGATGGCGGGATTACTAGCATGGGCGGCGGACGTCGTCGGCGGTGGCGGGCAAGGCAACTTAGAAGGAGATTCGAATCCGATCCCGGTCGTGTTCACTCCGGATCAGCAGAATTACGTCCGCGAATTGGATCAGAAAGCAGCTTCTCTGAGCCGTTCGATCCAAGATCTACGGCTGAGACTGCCTCCACAGGACATCTCCCAACGCCTTCCTCACCTCCACGCTCACTCCCTCGCTTCCAACGCCGCCCTCGCTCTCCAATTGAACGCTCACTCCGCCACTCGCGAACAGGTTAGCTTCTTCCAAATGTTCCTTCTTCGAATTTCTAGGGATTTATTCAATTTAATTAATTTTTTTTCATGAAATGACCAGTATTAACCGTTTTATGCATCATATTAGTCCGTATTTCGGTGTTTCTGGTGCGTGATTTTGTGATTATTTCAAAGGTTAATCCTCTCAATCTAATAGGTCAATTATATGAATATATATACCAGGCCCAACTAAGAGAGGTGACTCTGCAAGAAGAAAATCCTGCTTATGAAAAGGCTATATCAAGTTGTGAGAGTAAGATACAGGAGAAGATACAGGAAGCTGATTTACTTAGGAGGAAATTAGAGGTGAGCACAAAAGTTCTTTTTTTTTTTTCTCTCCATATTACATGCAATTCGGAAATTTGAATGCCATTCTAGAAAAAAGATTAACCATGTGTCTTTGTACGTATTAATTTTAACTATATAAGCTGGCGTCTGTTAATTCATCGACATAAAGAAGTTTCTGAACTTTCCATACCCCAGCCCTGTTTTGCTGAAAGTTTAGAGGGTGATGTAGTGGAAAATTTGAGATCCATATGATGGGTTTCAAGTGGTTGATGGAGCCATTTTGAAGTTCTTTTGGTTTATTGAGTCTTGTCAGGAGATGGAGGAGGCTGAAAAGAATTTGAGAGTGGAGCTGGAAAATGCAGAAACTGCATCGGATTCCAGTCAATCTGGCAGCACGGAGGAATCAGCTGGTGAATCCACAAAAGCATTTGAAACTGGACAAGATACAGGCGACCCGAACTTCGCAAAACTAGATGAGTTAGAGAAGAAGAAGAAGGAATTGGTTTGCTTCTTTTCTTTCAATCTTGCAGTTCTTCTCTCTCTCTCTCTCTTTTCTTTTCTTTTCTTTTTTTTTTTTTTTTCCTTTTTTCTATATATCATTATTAACTCCTTGTTCCAGTATTTTCTTATCTTCAACTAACTATTTTCTTCCTCTTAGAGTTCAATGGAAGCAATAGTTCATAATTTAGAGAAAAAATGGTCCCAAGTTCAAGAAAACGCTCTCAAGCAGCCCTCCCCAGGTATTTTTATAAATCGTTGTACTTTATGCTACCACTGTTTAGACTGGAAATCTTCCAGAGTTGTGAAACACTTTCCATTTTGCAGCACAAAGGGAGAAGATATTGGATAAACAGCTTCACAGCCTCATTGAGCAACTAGCTGTAAAACAGGTTAGTTTGTGGAGACTTTCCAACACTATTTGAAGATCTATAGTTGGAATCAACTTTGATGTATCCATTGCTAAATCTAGGAGCGATTTTCTTCCTTCTTCATTTTATTTGCAGGCGCAAGCAGAAGGCCTGGTCAATGAAATTCATATAAAAGAGATGGAATTAGAGAGATTAAAAGGGTTGTGGAGGAGGCTTGAAAGCACCAATGCAGAGGCAAATACAGCTAGAAATCGGTTTGCACGAAGCACATTTGACAAGGGGTCTGCTGCTTCTGATTACATTGTTGAACCTCATCAGAAGGCTCCTTATTCCAGTGGTGGCCGAAGTGAGAGTCAGCAAAGGCTTGTGTTGCTTAGATCAGCCTTTGTACTCTACATATTAGTTTTGCACATCTTGGTCTTCGTCAAGATTTCATTTTGAAAAGCATATAGATAATACTCTAGAAATATGAGAACATACTGAAACCGATGCAATACCTTGTTTTTACAGTCTTGATTGTACCCAAACTAAAGAGGGGGGGATTTAAAGAGAAACAAGAAAAAAATATAAGGTTTTTGCTTGTATGGATAATTGTTGTGTATATTTGAATGAAATGAATATACATTGCCCTATACTTCAAGTTCATTCCTGTTAAAGGTTGAGCTTCATTGTCGTTGCCGAATTCTACATGTTGTCCGAATCAAAGTGGTTTAACATTGGAAAACACAGAAACGGCATATTTGAACTTTATTCTAAGTTTTGTTAACCGCGGCAATTTCTTAAAGGAATGATTTAAGATAGCAAATTAAACTAACTACAAAATAATTGCAGAGCAACTTGTCTCTTTTCCACTTTGATTTAGATTAGAATTAATGAAATGCAGAAATTTTTATTAGGCCTGCAAGAGTCTCCTCTCATCGATTCATCCCATGTAAGCGAGTGTGCGAAATAGAAGCAAATCACAGTTGTGTTACAGCTCAGAAAGGAAAAGACAAGGCATGTATGGACGGGTCCTTGTAAACTCCTTTCTCCTATATGTAAGCAAGACAATCAAATTCACAAGTATTTATTTGCAAAATAAAAAAAAATGAAAAAAAAAACCCAAGAAGCTTTTCTAGTGACAATGGAGACTTCAACACCCAAAGTTTTCAACACCCACTTCTGTTTGCACTTGGCGAACCAAATTTTAGAAAAGGAAGCAGGAAAAGGCTCTAAATTTGTTGCGTCTCCTTTGTCATTACATGTTATATTAAGCCTAATAACTGCAGGGTCAAAAGGGCATACCTTGGAACAACCTTTATTGTTTTTGAGATCAACTAGTGTCAATGATCTAAATCTTTTGTCTTCACAAATTATCAGTTTGACATCTCCAGATGATGCAACTCAAGAGAACCTCACTCGGGGTCCCCTTTTATCCTTTGTCAATGGTGCTTGGCTAGATCAGAGGTTCAGTCTGAAGCCATCTTTTGAAGAGATTATCAAATATTCTTCTAAAGCTGAGATTAAGAATGTTGACTTTCTTAAAAAGGTACCATCTCTTCCTAGAATATATATATATATATATATATATATATATATATATATATGT
>NW_010361440.1:27908-30878 GCF_000414095.1 Morus notabilis | reverse complement strand
TATATATATATATATTTGGGGGGAGGGGGCATAAGATTTGTAAGTTTTCAATTTTGACTTGTTTTGTGCTAATTCCTGAAGGCTGATGAAGCGGTAGCTGAAGTGAATTCCTGGGCTGAAAAAGCAACCAAAGGACTAATAAAGCAAGTCCTTCCACCTGGATCCTTAGACAGTAGAACTCTACTTGTCCTTGCAAATGCCCTCTACTTCAAAGGATCATGGGATCAAAATTTGATCCTTCAAGGACTGAACCGAGAGACTTTCACCTTCTCAACGGCCAAACCGTTCGAGCCCCTTTCATGACCACCAAAAAAGATGTGGAACATCAGTACAAATGCTTTGATGGTTTTAAGGTAGTTGAAATCCCCTACCAAAGTGGTCAAGATCCTCGCAAATTTTCCAAGTACATCTTCCTTCCGGACGAGAAAGATGGCCTGCTCAACCTCATTCAAACGCTTGAATTGAATCTGGACTTGCTGACTCAACAATTTTATCTAGTAGAAGACAAGCTCCTTCTCAACCCATTACTAGAATCCTACTAGAAACTATTTGTTCATTATATGCATATGCTCTAAACACACATTAGAAATAACAAATTAAGTGTTGTGTGCTCTTACTACTTAGATGGCATGCAATAGTTATAATTCATCTTTGTTTTTTTTTATGTTCAATTGGGATCTGATGGGCAATTTGTCATCAAATTATTGTTTGTATATTTCCTCTTATATTATGTAAACTAAAAAGGGTGATCTGAAAATCAAGTGGAGTGGATCATTTATACTTATCATTCATAAATACTAATCAATTCCGAAAATATGATTGATCAAACTAAAGAATGTGTCTTAGAATAGGTAGTAAAGTAATTTAGTAGTAAAAGTACTAGCCTTGCAAAGGGATCTTGTCTGATATACTGATGCCAAGTAGTTCCCTCCCAGGTGCTTCATGAGGGTGTTCAAGTACCAATCTTTCGGCTTCAACCATCGCGGCGATTCCTTCAGCTTCTTTCTTCTTGGTATAGAGCTCGTTTTCCGCGACTTGTTGCATTTGCCTTTTTGTGCCTAAGCAGCTTGTTGGTCACGGTACAAATCCGTACCTGCTGCTCTTTGTTTCTTGTACAGCTCCCAGTTTGCTTCTTGAACCTAAAAAATAAACAAATTAATTAGATAAATAATAAAAATATTTTTATAACGCGGCACTATTTTTTTCCAACCGATACCACAAGACACAAATTCGCATATAACTAATTCTAGGCCTACATATCTTGTTGTCTATTGACCTTTGAAAAAAAAAAAAAAAAAATCCACTTTGTAAAACCCCGTATTTTTACTGATATTTTGGTTTCTAATTTGATGTCGTTTCATGAGTCCTTTGTTAATTTCTAATGTCAGCTGTTGTTTTAGATATGGTCTCTTGAATTTTACTGCTGTTCTTGGTATGTTGTTGTCTTAGCTTCATTGCCGTTTTAACGGACGAAACATGTTTTGTTGATTTGAGTTTCTTGTTTGTAACTAGGCCGTTGTCTAAATTTCTTGTCGTTTATGACATATGACAAATTGTCGTTTTTGTCAGCGAATTTAATTCGTCTGAATATACTGTCGTTTTATATATTCAGTCTCGTCTGCAGGTAAATTAATTGCCTCTTCGTGGATTTAATTCTTTTTACGGTTATGTTGGCGTTTTAGACGCAGTCTAGTATATTTATGGCACTATGCGTAATCAGAATGAGTATGAATCGGAGTGGGTAGGATTCGGAGTGGGTAAGATTCAGAGTGAGGAATCAGAGTCAGAATAAGCTGTTTACTTTTAGTGATAGGATTCAGAATCAGAGTAATTCTAAATCTCATTCATACGTTTACTTACATCCAGAATCGGAATAAAAAAGTGTAAAAGTACTAATATACCCTTTAAAAATTAATTTGATATTTCCAATTTAAAAAATATATTGTGTACTTATTATATTAAAATTAATCATAATTAAAATATTTAGTGTAATAATTGTAGTGACTAAGAAAATCTCAGAATTTTAATAATGTAATTCATATATTTGAGTCAAGGATTTTCCTGGAAAATCATTATACTATGTACATTTTGTGATTGAAGGATTTATGAAATTAACATCTGCATTCCTAAATTCTGTAGCAGATTTCACGTTAAGTTCACATTTTTCCGATCAAGTAAATTCGATCGATAAATTCTCACCGTACTTTAAAACGGAAGAATTTCCAGTATAGATACAGTTAGAGAATCTTAATTTTAAGAATCTCCCAGCACAGTACAACCTAGCATCCAGAACCCGTATACAAGAGAAAATAACTGTCAGTATAATTTTGGACAGTTTTAATGAGTAACTTAAGGGAATGGACAAAAGTACAAGGTGTAGGTTAGTGTGTGTGATTTGATGAGATGTGATGAGAGAGGTGAATAGGACTAATGATTAGTTTTTTCTCCTTTTTCTCTTCACTTGGCCGGCCATCCTTAGGAAGTTATATCCAAAAATTTTGGTTATATGTTGAATGTGTTAGAAGGCTACAAGTTAAGGTGATGGGATGGTAGTGGTTGAAGGGGAATTAATGGCAATTTTGGCTTCTCCTTTTCTCCTTCCATAACCGGCCAAGATTGGGGGAAATTGAACCAAAATTTGGTTGATTGAGAGAGTTGATGTGGTGTTAAAAAAAAATAATTTCCAAGTGCCTATAAAAGGAACCACCATAGGATAAGCCTCATTTTTTTTCCCTAGCTTTTCTCTCCCCCTCAAAATCCGGCCATACCACACTCCCCCACTATTTCTCAAATATTTTCTCCTACTCTCCCAATCTTGAGCCACTACAAACCATAGAAGAAGAAGAAGGAGACCAAAGGGTCTAGGAGGAGTCTAGACAAGCATTTTTTTCAAAGGGTATAACTCTAAATCTTTTTTTTATGTTATGTTTTAGTAAAGTTTGAAATGTAGAAATATTCCTCTTAAATTTC
>NW_010361440.1:5653-26722 GCF_000414095.1 Morus notabilis | reverse complement strand
CAACGTCCACATTAGTTTAAGAGACTCCGTTGGAGTATAAATTTCAGCGGCGTAAAAGTTAGAATGCCATGTATAAGTCCTAGGCCGAATTGGGCCTTAATATCATACCAAGGGAAATTTAGGAAAATAAGATTTTGAAGATTTAATAAATTAATCTTTATTATCCTTTAGTAAAGGAAAGGAATATATGCCTTATGGAAATGGTTAGATTTTCCTTCATAAGTTGCTAAAATAAAATAGCAAATAATAGTTAATCTCACACTCTTAATGGGTGTTCAGTTTCAGAAGAAAGCAAGAGACTAGGCTGATAGGCGAAAAAGGGATTCCAGCTTTGAAAATCAAGTAAGTAGGAATCTCGCCTACAGTATAAATAGATTTTAAAGTAAACAGTACACATGAACTATATATGTTTGAGTACATTTAATGTTATGAATGCTATGCTATGTTATACTACATACACTTAGGCAGTACACCCGAATTATATGTGTTCGAGTACATGATATAGTATGCTATGCTAGGTCATATTGCATACAACTTAATAAGTCAAGAGGAACTTATAAGAGTAATCTCAGTTGAGTGCCGTACCAGCCTCCACAAGGGAGGTAACTCAAGCTCCACAAGGGAGAAAATAATAATAATAATAATAATGATGTCCTCCGACTCAAGGGAGGTATTCAAGTTATAATCACGGTGTCATGGGGGACCTTGCAAACCCTCACGTTCCGATGATTGCGCGCAAGTGGTACGAGCACTCTGGCCCATCAGTAAGAAAGATAAGATAAGATAATAAGATTCTGATAAGACATCATAATTAAGCATAATTGGCTCATGCATATTTATTCATGTGAACTTACAGTTATTTTGCGGGAGATAGTTCCTACTTGCTGAGCGAAAGCTCATTATAGAATGTTTATACTGTAGGTAAGCAACCGGCATATAATGCCTGATGGACTGCTGGCGAGTGGACGAACGATGTGGGGCTCGGGATATGGATACCACTCGCAAATATTTCCGCAATCAGCTTTATGTTACAAATAGTTTTGTTAATTATGATTATGAAACAGATATGTTAAGGTTTGAATATTTTAATTAAGAAAGCAATTTCGTATTTTATGTTTATAATAAGACCTTTTAAAAAAAAAAAAAAATTTCCGTAAATTTTAAGAAATTTCAGTAAGTACAAGTTAAAAAGTTAGTTACAGTGGCGGCCTCAAAGGAGGGTCGCTACAATAATTGGGTACTAAAATAATAAATATAAATTGTACAATTATTTAAAATACAAAAATAAATTTTAAAAAAATTTAAATAAAATAAATAAAAATAAAAAATAGTGTTAAAAAAATATATTTTTAATTTCTTTAAAAATAAAGTACATATTTATTATATTAAAGTTAACATTAATTATGCTAATATTATACTATTAGGCAAATAAAATAATAAATATATGTCGCATTTATTATTTTTTGAATTTTATTTTGAATTGTGTATTTATAAGTAAAATAAGAGTATGATAGTAAATTAATATTAATATTAGGAATGAGAGTCTCAATCCCAAAGGGGGCATGGGTGTGCCAATCTCATTTCAGGATAAAAAAGAGTAAGTAAACATGTTTTTGACTCTCATTTTCTACTCTCATTCTTCGATCCTGGTAAGTAAACATTACCGTCGTTTCTAATAGAGTGATACGCGTATATGGAAAACAAAAAAAACAAAAAAAAAAAGAAAGAAAGAACGAAAGAAAGAAAGCGTAAAGAAAATGGGAGAGAGAATAATGAGAGAGAAAGTGTAGAGATAGATTGAGTAGAGCGAAATTGAAGTTAGAAAAATAAAATAAAGAGAGAAAGTGTTTGTTAGAATGTCTAGTTGTAGAGCTTTGTCTTTTCTGATTCTAAAGTCGTTCTCGCAGGGAGTTTTTCATTGTCGTAATTAAGGGGTCATTGTTGTTTTGGGTGTCGTTTATTTACTTGCTATTGTTTTTTAGGTATGTTGTCGTTTACAAGTCATGATTATCGTTTTAGCAAATATTGTCGTTTATCTAGCATTGGGAAATTGTACGTACCTTCCCTTGTGAGCTTTTGACTTTTCTATTGGCAAAACAGCTGTCTAGTTTTCAAGTCAACTCCATATATCTTGTATCTCTACATAACTAACTAAGCGGATTTTTAAGTTTCATAGACACAAATTGCTTTCTAGTTTCTAGCTAGACACAATGGCAAGATCAAACCCCAACCATTTCAGGACCGACTTCTGCTTGGTCTTGGCAAACCAAGTCTTAGAAGACGAAGCCACAAAGGGCAATACTAATTCCAATATTGTGGTATCTCCTTTATCATTACACGTTATATTAAGCTTGGTTGCTGCAGCCTCAAAAGGGCATACTTTGGAACAACTGCTGTTCTTTTTGGGGTCAACAAGTGTTAGTGATTTAAGTTTGTTGACTTCACATATGTTCAATCTGACATCACTTGATGATCACGAGGAAAGTGAGGTTCTAAGTGCGG
This sequence comes from Morus notabilis, assembly GCF_000414095.1. Taxonomy (NCBI): domain Eukaryota; kingdom Viridiplantae; phylum Streptophyta; class Magnoliopsida; order Rosales; family Moraceae; genus Morus; species Morus notabilis. The sequence continues at coordinate 24,220 of NW_010361440.1, read as the reverse complement.
GTGATCATCTGCTCTTGTCTTTTGTTTATGGTGCTTGGATCGATCGGAGGTTCAATTTGAAGCCATCTTTTGAAAGGCTTGTCAAAGATCATTACAAAGCCGAGATCAGAAATGACATTGACTTTTTAAACGAGGTATTTCTTTTCCTATAAAACCTTATGTTTTTTTTTTTAAGACTTTTTTGACTCCCATTTGAGTCTTACATAATTCTTGAAGTAAATTGATAAGCATGCTATCCCTTGTGCTCAAACGGTCTTTCCCTGTTAGATCTCTTACTTTCAAGAAACGTTGACTTTGTAAACAAGCTAAGCGTTGACTTTTAAGAGTTTCGTTGCGTGAACTTATTGTGTCGTTTTAATAGCAGATGAACAATATATATATATATATAATATTTACCTATTAATGGGTATAATTGTTTTAGCCATAAGATATTAATCCAACAATTATAATAAATTATATAGTTGATTAAAAAAATTAATGATAATTAATGAAACTGAATTCTTATCACGTCAAGTTATTATATTTCTAAATATGGTGGTAACTACTGACAATTACATTCTCGTCCATATATGTGTGTGTATATATATATATATGTGTTTCTATAAAAAAAATAAGGATCTTTTTTCAGAAAAAAAAACAAGTAAAAGCATAGTACTATCTTAATTCTTATAAATGCTGGTTTCCGTACGTGAAGCCTCTAGAAGCAGTGGATGAAATCAATTCTTGGGCTGAAAAAGCAACCAAAGGACTCGTAACAAAACTCCTCCCTTATGATTCCGTAAACTGTGACACTGCACTTGTTCTTGCAAATGCACTTTACTTCAAAGCAAAATGGGAAAAAAAATTTGACGCGTCAAGGACTCAAGCCAGGAACTTTCACCTCCTCAATGGCCAAATTGTTCAAGCTCCGTTCATGACCACTGACAGTTTCTTAGGGAGATACCATCTATACAAATGTTTCGATGGCTTTAAGGTTCTTCAAATCCCCTACCAAAGTGGTCAGGATCCTCCAAAATTTTCCATGTACTTTTTCCTTCCAGACGCGAAGGACGGCCTCCTCAATCTAATCCAAAAGCTTAAATCAAATCCTGATTTGTTGTATAAAAAATTTGAGCTGACAGAAGACAAGCTCACTGATTTTTGGATTCCAAAATTCAAATTCTCGTTCGGTTTTAAAGCTTCGGACACAATGAGGAAAATGGGGCTTGAAAAAATTTTCAACCCCGGGGAGCTAACTGAGATGCTTAATATTCCTGATATTGCTAATCGGAAGCTCTTTGTTGCGTCAATATTTCACAAGTCTTACATTGAAGTTAACGAGGTAGGAACTGAAGCTGCGGCTAGCACTGCTGTATTATTTGAACTACAACGTGCAAGACGCTATCCCAGCTTTGTGGCTGACCATCCTTTCTTATTTATGATTAGAGAAGAGAGACATGGGATTGTTTTCTTTGTTGGAGCAGTGCTTAACCCTCTCCTGGATTCCTAATCCTCTACCCCTATTGACATATGGGAGATAATATATGTATTGCTCTATATTCATGGATTATGGATTGATGTTTTATTATAGCACTGTATTGTTTTAAGTTTGTTTTGAAGTTAAAACGTGATTTGATTTGTTAATCGCGATGCTCGTTGTAGGAAAATTAAAAGTTGGCATTTTTTTACTGTGAGACCTTAAAAAAACCTCCACCGGTATTACTTTTAACAGTTGAATTAATTTTTTAATGTATCATATTTGTAGTAGGAAAATTTTTAATACGGACATGTATAAATATAATTATTAAAAAATTAATCCACCGGTTGAATATAAGAGTTCTACCCATGGATTTTTTTTTTTGGGTTTCCACTGTAGAGGTTGCCCTTAAAAGTTATTTACCTGGTCTTAAAAATGCGACTTGATCTCTAGCACTGCTTTATTGTTTGGTTCATAGGGTTTAGGGTAAAAAATTTAAATAAAAATTTAAATGTTATAAGAAAATATTGTAATAAGAAGATTTAAGTAGTAATTTAAACTTTATAAAACAATCTGGACTAAGAACAGTACAAGTGTACAATAATTGCTACTTTGACCAGTGCATCAAATAAGTGGTCTTTACTCAAAGCTTTTCCTGGTCTCTGCCAATTTTCTTCGAAGGAGATTCCATAATTAGTAAAACGCGTACACAGATATATTTACCAAGTCAATTAGGGTTTATTCACACATGGTACATATGAAGTCGTCTCCTGTCTTTTCGATCTCAGGAAACTTCCTCATCTTCTGTTAGTACATATTTACCAAGTCAATTAGGTTTACGGCCCTCGTTTATTTTACCGATTCGAGTTTTTAGTTTTAAATTTTTACAGTAAAAAATTCTCAGAAAATATCACATCAACTTTTTCTGCTATAGTGAAAAGCTCTCAGAAAATGTTATATCTCAGCTCGAATTAAAAACTCGAATCCGCGAAGTGAACGAGGCAATGGTTTTTTTTTATACTACGTGAAGGACACGTGTCATGCATACAAAAAATAATAGTGTATTAAGTATAAATTATCAAGCTACTATTAAAAACATATAACATATCAATATAAAATTTCAAAAAGAAACGAAATTTTTTTAGAAAAAAATTAAAATTTTAGGTCAAGTAGTAAAAAAAGATAAAAAAAAGAACTAAAATAAAAAATAAATAAAAAAATAAGTAAAAAAATTAAAATAAAAAGATAAATAAGTTTTAGGGTAAAAAAAATTAAAATGAAAGGAAAATAAAATTTCAGGACAAAAGTAAAAAATTGTGAAAAATGAGAAATGAAAAAATAAATAAGTTTTAAGATATACGGGAAAAAATATCCAAGTAAAAAAATACAAAATTTTAGGAAAAAAAAGCAAAAAGAAAAAAAGGAGATTAAAATCGTGGAGAGAAAAAAAAAATACAAAAATAAAAATAAAAACAAAAAAACTGTGTCACTTATTGTTCACGCGTTTTCTACCAAATCGTGGCTGTTTTGATCGAAACTGCGCGGCAACATTAAAAGCGCAAGCGCCCTCTTATATAGATAAAGGAAAGTCCGGGGAGCTAGGAAGCAACCAACATTATACTTTCAAATGGAGTACCACTGCAAACTGGTTGAGGCAGCTCGTACGGGCAACGTCGAAGCATTACACGACCTGATTAAAGAAAATCCCTTTGTTCTCTCCGACTATGCACTCGTCTCTCCGCATGAGAATCCACTGCACGTTGCTACAAAAGCAGGGCAGCTTGGTTTTGTGCGAGAAATTATTAGATTAAAGACCGAATCGGCGGAGGAACCAAACAGAGAAGGCTTCAGGCCGCTGGATATAGCTTCGGCGTTTGGGCATGTAGAGATAGTGAAAGAGCTTGTAACAAGTACCGGAAATGATATATGTCGTTTGAAGGGAAAAGATGGAAAAACAGCTATTCATTATGCTGCTATCAGTGGCAGGCTTGAGGTTATGGACGAGCTGCTTTCTTTCTCTGCGGAATGTGTTACGGATGTGACGGTTCTCGGAGAAACTGCGCTTCATTTGGCTGTGAAATACTATAAAGTTGAGGCCTTGAGAAACTTAGTGGAATGGCTGGAAAAGCTTGGATTGGAAGAGATAGTCAACTGGTTTGATAAAGATGGCAACTCAGTTTTGCACCTTGCAGTCTCTAAAAAACAACATGAGGTGAGATTTAAGCTCTATCTTGGCTTCCGTTGCCGCATCTTGTCTATTTTAGGCTTTTAGCTCTATTTTAGTTTTAAAATATATTAGCCATGTCAGAGAAAATCTAAAGTGCTTAAGCATGAAATGATTTTTTAATTTAGTGTAAAATTGAAAAATGATTTTACGGAAATAAGATTGATTTTTTAATTTAGTGTAAAATTGAAGAAAAATAAAACATATTAAAAATGCTTTTTTAATTGTACGAAAATTAAAGTCATTTTTCATTCTAAAAGTACTACTTACTGAAGGTCATGAAATGCTTAAGCATGAAATGCTATGATTACGATCATTTATATTATAATTATATATGATTAATCTCAGAATGAGGAGTCTAAGCTAATTAATCTCATGATATGCAGAGTGTAGATTTTCTACTTAACAACAACAGTACTATTTCCAACACCCTCAAATTGAACGAAACAAACACATGGGGTCTAACAGCAATGGACATAATGGACTTACTGATGGAGAATCCAATTGATGTCCAACTCCGGGAACGCCTCAGACTTGCTGGAGCCCTTAGGGCTCGGGATATAGCAAACTCCATACCTTCCACACCTATTAGTAATCCTCCAGTACCACAAGTCACTGTCAATGTCCACAACAATCTTCCAAACCCTGTCGCCGCAAAAGTGGACTGGATCAGGTATTTTCAGTTTCAGAAGAAGCGGGACTCACCAAGTGACACCCGCAATGCGCTTCTTGTTGTGGCTGCGCTGATAGCCACTGTCACCTTCCAAGCAGGAGTAAATCCTCCTGGCGGTTTTGTTGCGGAGAAATCCCAGCCAAACGTTAATTCAACCAACACTACTTCTTATGCACCTCCACCGTCATCTCCTGATCAGTCGTATAGTCCAGTTAGTACTGTAGGATTGTCTGCAATTTCTGCAGCTTTGGGCAGCATCGCGACATCAGATTGGTTCTTGTTTGGGAACTCTTTGGGTTTTGCAGCATCAGTCAATGTCCTAATCTATCTCACGGCTGGGTTTCCTTTCCAAAGAGAGCTTCAAATTTCCTTATACTCAATGATGTTTGCTTATGGTTGTTCAGTGAATGATATTCAGCCAAAAGAAATTGCTAGATGTCTCATTCTCGCAATAGCTTTTCTTGTACCTATTCTGGTAAGATGGCCTCCGAGATGGGCAGTAAAACTTTGGGGATACTACAAGACTGAAGCTGGTACGGTAAATGCACGAGGTTGATACATGTGTTCAAAAATTTACAATTTCTATTAGAGGAACGTAGTAAAGGGGCGATTAATAATTATCATCGTCTTATATAACTCTTGTCACACTCAGCAAAACATGTTTTATTTGTAAAGCCATTGTCTCTTTTATTTGCTTTCTGATGGCATCGTTTGTTGTCGTTTGTAAGTTTTGCTATGAATTGTAATCGTTTGTAATTTGTATATTCTTGTTGTTTATTATAGTTATCGTCGTTTGTTGTTTGATGTCGTTTTCTATGTTTTGTCGTTTTTAATTGTGTCGTTTTCAGAAACCATTCTTTCGTTCGTTGGCCTCTGTAGCTATTGTCGTTCTAGAAATGTTGTCGTTTTCCTGAAATGTTGTTGTTTTATGTTTACTGTCGTTTTTTAGCACTCATGTCGTAGTAGAACATGCTTTCTTGGTTTAGGCTTCTCTCCGTCGTATATGTATGCCTTTTTTATACTGCTTTCCTTTTTCCTTTTGAGAGCATTGTTCTTTTCTTTTCTTTTTTTTTTGAAATTATATTTTTAATAAAAAAAGATTTTCATAATTGTCTCCTGAACTATGTAGCTTAATTTAAAGTGCCTCAAATTTTTTAAAACGGTTCAAAACACCCCCAAAATAGTTAAAAATATCAAATTCCGTCTATAACATTAACATATTTGTATAAAGGAAAAAAAAAAAAAAAACCTCAACTACCATACCCTTTCCGCAATGACACCACCACCTCCCCTTCTGGCAACCCAACCCACCCCACAACCACCCTCTCGACTCAGCCCACCCCTCAGTTCAGCGGCCCACCTCCCACCTTGATGGCCAGAGTCGTCGCCGCAACTTCTTCATTGTTGAAATCAGATCTTGTCCTCTCTCACTGCCCATCTCTCTGTCATCGTTCTCTCATCTCTGCCTCGTCGAGCCTTAACCAATCGTCGTATTCACCGATGATAATAACGTCTCTATTATCAGATATCCGATCTCTGTCAACCGCCACAACTGTCGATGAACCTAGCTCGTAGTACGAAGACCAGATCGTCGAACCTTCCAACACCGCATTGAAACCCATATCCTGTGCTCGCCAAAGAAGTCCAATTAGACCACGAGGGGCTTTCGTGGACGAAACCTAGATCTCCTTGGCTTGGTTGGTTTAAGAGATTTCAGTTTTTTTTTTTTTTTTATTTGAGCAAAAATAACCCGTTTAACGGTCTTCTCTCAAGTAAATTACAGTAACTGTTGTAAATTAATTAAATGACCAGTTTGAATTATTGATAAACTCAAACAAGACAAAAATAGAGAAAGGCATCTTGACATTGTTCATCTTCAATAGCTCCAGTAATGAAAATTGTTCATTTTCATTGGCTTTGACAACAAACTTGTGAGTAGAATATGAATGAGAAAAATCTCATTTCAATAAAACTCACATTTAAGTAAAATGTAAAAATATTGGTCAATTTTTAATACAGGTGAGGTGTATAAAAAAGTTCATCCAACTTGATTTTCTCTTTTTATTTTCAAATTTTATGGTTTTTATTATGTTTCTAAATAAAAAGAGTATAAAAGTCATGTTACGTATTTTTTAAACCTTTTTTTACTTGCCACCTGGGCACTTCCATTAGTGCCCATTAGCTTCATAAATGGAAGTAGATGGAGAAAGTTATTTGAGTCATTTTTTTATAGATGGAAAAAGTAAGAGGCACATTAAAATGAGGTACATATTTTATGAGCATTTATGAAATTAATGTAAAAAAAAATTCTGAATTGTTGTCGTTTTATAGCACTCATTTAGGTGTTAATCTGACTAGGTACGCTTTCACGATGAAGAGTCATTTTTTGTTGTACGGGAAAAAAAATTTACTTACATGGTCTTATCATTTAAGAGGACGTTTGGTTGGAGAATTCAAACCATGTGATTCGAATAATTTTCAATTTACGTGAATTTTTTATGAGATAAAATACTATAACGAACCACGAATCATGAGTCGTATCAGGCAACGAATCCCTCTACCAACCATCCTCTAAATATCCGTTGTAAAATCCCAAAAAGCTGAGTGGATTATGCCTTATGTCTTATATGAGATATCGTTCCCGCTACTTTTTGAAACATAAATTGAGACTGAGCTCCAAATAAATAAGCAGATAAACAAATTTTCCTGCAATATTCTTTTACTCAAACAATTATTCAACTTCTCAAACTTTGTAATTTGCAAAATTGTTGAACAAGCCCAGCAAATCCCACCTGTATTTTTGTATATCCAAGTGAACTATTCACATGTGCTGCATAAGAGACAATTTTCCCTCTGAAACTGTACCTAATCACAACTGTGCATAAATTATACGTCCTCACACTGTAAAGAGCAGTAAAATATATAAAATATGTGTATAGTTGTGACGACCCTCCTATGAGGCCGCCATCGTAACTTGAACTTTAACTTGTACTTACTGGAGTTTCTTAAAAATTTGTGGAACATTTTTTTTTAATATAAGAAGAAATACTTTCATAATTTGTAACAATAGTTTCAAATAAGTGAATCACTAAATTTCTTAAAGCTTTTCTTAATTTTAGTTAAGATAAAACCTTTTAGAAATATCCTTTAACGGAATAGCATTTGAACTCTTGTTTCAAATACTCTTTAAAAGCTTTTCTAAAACTAGTCATTTCAATCGGCCATCTCATTTGACTTTAAAACGGATTTCGTGAGAAATCTTAAATTCAAGTACATCTTAAAGTCCTTCTAAAATTACTCATTTAAATCGTCATGTTTAAAATTCATTTATTTGTTGCATGTACTGTTGCAACGTTCTAAAACTTAAATACTCAAAACTAGGGTTGTTAGCTACAACCTTGGTTTTCTTAACATACATATATACGTATACTTTTTTAAACATACATACTTGAAACCTTTGAATCATATAGACATATACATGATCTTTCTTAAACTTACTGCGGAAAATAACTGCGTGAGCGGTATCCATTCCCATATCCACCATTCGTCCGCTGCTCACCATTGCCCTTCAAGAATTGCTGATAGGTTTCTTACCTACAGCATGAACATATCTGATTGAGCTTTCACTCAGCAAGTAGGAACTATATCTCACAAAATAACTGTAAGTACACATGAATAAATATGCATGAGCTGATTATGTTTGATTATGATGTTTTATCATAGTCTTATTATCTTATCTTATCTTTCTTATCTTTTCTTTCTTATGGGCCCGAGTGCTCATGTACCACTTGCGCACAATCATCGGGATGTGAGGGTTTGCAAGGTCCCCCGCGACACCGTGATTATAACTTGAATGCCTCCCTTAAGTCAGAGGACATTCCCTTTTTTTTTCTTTTCTCCCTTGTGGAGCTTGAATTACCTCCCTTAGGTCGGAGGCTGGTACGGCACTCAACTGAGATTATTCTTATAAGTTCTTCTTGACTTATTAAGGTGTACGCAGCATGACATGACATCGCATACAATACTTAAAGCATGAACATGTATATATATAACATGTGTAAATTTTTTCTTTAAAATCTATTCATACTGTAGGCGAGATTCCTACTTACCTGATTTACAGAGCTGGAATCCACTTTTCGCCAAACAGTCTATTCTCTTACTTTCTTATTTCTGAAAATGAACACCCATTGAGAGTGTGAGATTAATTGTCGTTTGCTATTCTATTTTAGCAACTTATGAAGGAATCTAACCCTTTTCTTATGGCCAGTATTCCTTTCCTTTTCTGAAGGATAATTTACTATAAGAATCGATTAGTTAAATCCTCAAAATCTTATTTTCCTTAATTGCCCTTAACATATTTTTGTCTAGATTGAAAATCATTTACCCAATCTAGTAACTTATTCTGCATAATTTTTCTCATTGGACTTATTATGATATTGAGGCCCAATTTGGCCTAGAAACTTATTAACGGCATTCTAACTCTTAGGCCGCTGAAATTTAAACTCAAACAGAGTCTCTTAAATCAATGCGGGCGTTGGACCCACATCAAATCCTCGAAATCCTAAGGACCTATCGTGTTGGGCTCGTAGGTGCCCGTCGGGATGATTTGCTCGATAACCCACTAAGTTCTTTAAAGAAAGCATTTTTTCTTGAAAACTTCCTTTATGAATACTTTCATTAAAATGAGGTTTAATGTCATTGTATTTTACTGAAATTCTATCTCGGGTTCTTTTATAACTTTTTGTTGAAACCGACACTGTTTTAGTTTTGTCTCGTTAAAAACTGTGTAGTTTCTGAAATCTGTGCTTTACTATATCTTCGAGTCGGATTTCAAAATTTTGTTCTTCATAAAAATTTCTCATATCATCGAGATATAAAATTGTCATTTTTGGTGAAAGTTGAAATTCGGCCTCTAAAGGCCCCGTTTGGTTGAAAGCCTTAGCTGCTGTTTTTCTTGAAACTGTTTTAGTAAAAAACTATGCCGTTTCCGGAATCTGTGTTTTAGCACCTCTTAGGGTCGGATTTTGAAAATCTTTTCTGCATCAAATTTCTTCATCTCGTTGAAATATAAAATTGTCACTTTTGTGAAAAATCCAGATTCAGCTTTTAAAAGTCTCGTTTTGGCTGAAGCAGTTTTGTTCCCGAAACTGTTTTGGACTGCCTGTGCTGTTTTCAAAAAATGGCTTAAAACTTGCATTTAGAGTTAAAATTAGGTTTTGTCATAGTAACCGAAAATGTTCAAAACATCCAGGGCTATAAGTTCAAGCTTTAAAACATTAAAAACTCTCGCTCTATGGTCCTCATTTTCGCGGTCAAAGTCACCGGAAAATTTTTCCTCTAATCCGAAAATAAGCAACTTAAATCAAGCATAAACATACCACATCAAGCTAACCTAACTCACAAAACTAACATAAAACTCACACACCCTTATTACAATCTTATCTCTTCAAGAACCACAAATTTACATCCATAAATCCAAGCTTAAAGTTGGCTAAGAAATTAATGGAGGGGAGTTTAAAACTTACCCTTGAAGAATTCTCTCTTTCTCTTGAAAAACCCTTGAACTCCTCTAGGATTGTTAATGGCTTGAAACTATAAGAGTATAAGGAAATTTGAGAAGAATATTTCTCTATTTCAAACTTTCCCAAAACATAAAAAAAAAAGAGGATTTAGAGTTTATACCCTTGGAGAAATGATTGTCTAGACTCCTCCTAGATTCTTTGATCTCCTTCTTCTTCTTCTATGGTTTGCTAGTGGCTCAAGATTGGGAGAGTGGGAGAAAATATTTGATAGGAAATGGAGAGTGTGTGGCCGGATTTTTGAGTGGGGAAAAAGCTAGGAGAAAAAAAATAAAGCTTATCCTATGTTGGTTCCTTTTATAGGCAACTTGGAAATTATTTTTTTAACATCACATCAACTCCTTCAATCAACCAAATTTTGGTTCAATTTCCCCCTTTCTTGGCCGGTTATGGAAGGAGAAAAGGAGAAGCAAAATTGTCATTAATCCCCCTTCAACCACTACCATCACATCACACCATAACTTGTAACCTTTTATCACATTCAACTAGCCAAATTTTGACTCTATTTCTACTATACATGGGCGGCCAAGTGGAGAATAGGAGAGAGAAAAATAAATCCTACCCCTTGTACTTTTGTCCACTCTCTTAAGTTTTTTCTTGAAACTGCTAAAAATTATACTGACTGTAGGTAAGTAACTTAGCCGACAGGAAATTCTAGTTTCTGACGATTCCTTTTCTACTGCTTATTTACAATTTAATATTAATTCCCGACTACTTCGGGATCACATTAAATTCTCACTCGCGTAATATCTTGAACTGTTTCAAGTCTTGAAATTAATTCTAGACTGAACAAATTCTAAATTTAACTTTTCTGCATTAAATCCCGGGAATGACACTGTTTCTGACAGTGTCCACTCCCGAGCTCACACTGTACCCTTCCACTATGGGTATTTATCTTGTGACTTTAACTTAGCTGTCTGGCAATTAGGGATTTTCTCTTCTTTAAAATGTCATTGCATTTTTTTTATACGCTGCTAACATCATGTTGTGTTTGGAGATTCTTGAAATTAAGATTCTCAAACTATACTTGTACTGAAAATTATTCTGCCTTAAAGTACGGCAATAATTTATCGATCGAATTTACTTGATCGAAAACATGAACTTAACATGAAATCTGCTACAGAATTTAGGAATACAGATATTAATTCCATAAATCCTTCAGTCACATAATATTTTCTAGAAAAATCTTTAGCTTAAATAAATAAATTGTATTATTTAAAGTCTAGAATTTTCTCAATCATTATAATAGTCTCATCAAAAACCATATTGTATCTATAGTTTCCCATCAAGGGGTCTCTGCAGTGTCCTCAAGATGTACATCAAAAACTCATTCCAAGTATCAATGGGACCCGGCAAGCACCAATGGACACAGTCAGCGATTGTCATGTTCCTGTGTGGTGAGTGTCCATAGAAGTTGGGGTGTCCATCAGGTCTCATAAACATAGCTTCAGTTGTGTCCATCATCCTAAACTGAAGACCTTTTTGTTTCCCAAGCTCTTCCGCTGCTCTAAACTCCTCCACTTGAATTGAGTTCATATCCCAGATGTACTGATAAGTGGCCTTCTCCACTTCTCCTCTTCCGAAAGGCCTACTCCTCTCACAACTCCCTCCGTCGTTCCACGCCCCGTTCTCGAAATGCGCGGGCGAAAAAGTCCTCATGAATGTCACCCCCTTGTAGAGCTCAAGGCCTAGAAGTGTCCTAAACACTGTCCGGAAGGCCCTCCTGTATATATAATGGGGAGTGAGTTCAGTGATGTTTTTTTCCATACATTTCGAGCACCCGATGAGCCTGCCGCCCTCGTGTAACATGAGCGGCCGGAAGAACCATTGCCCCGCGGAGACGATCACATAGTCGAATTTCTCAACCTCCGTTGACCATCCCTCATTAGGCTCATCCAAGTAGAGATTCATCCTGCTGTTGCCTGAATAGACTTTGGGGTCTGTCTCTCTGGTTTTGACCAAAAATGGCGCCCAAAGTACTCCTATTGTGAAATTGTATTCCGGGTAGATAAAGCGCTTGAAATATTCTGTATTGTTGTAGTATTTCTCTGAGACATCCTCTGGATAAGCCACCTAATTGAAAAAACATGAATTTGCATATAAAATAGAGGGTTATTATATCCAAAAAAAAAATAAAGAGAAAATTAAAAATGGCTTAGTTTTCAATGCTTACTTTGCCAAGAAGGCACACCAAAGAATTCATTTGGTTTCTTCCAACGGAATCTCCAAGGAAGGCCAAAGATTTCCCTCTAACAAGCTCAAGAAACTCAACAGCATCAAACAAAGGAAGCTCACAATCATCTGGCTTCCACCTCCATTGCAAGAACTCCTGGTCTGGTCTCCCAAACTTCATACAATTCTGCTGATCAATAATCCAAGGGCAACTCCCATTTGTGTAGTAAGGCTCTTCAAGATATGGAACCCAAGTTCCATTAAACACATCACAAGTTTTGGCTGAATATTGATCTTTGCCCTTTAAGCTATCAACATCATTCTCTGGAGATGGCAATGGTATTGAAGGAGGAGAAGGGTTTTTGAGACAGAATGGGAATGAAGTGAGAAGAATGAAGAAAAAAATTAGAAAAATAACCCTTTTGTAAGAATTGGGTTGTGGGATTTTAACACTATGAAGGTTTGAATGGGGTGGTACTTCATGGTGAAAATTTGTGTGAAGCAGAGACAATATGGATTGGTTTTGGCATGTATATATTGGTTCAGTGGTACTACTTGTGCCTTGTCAGCAGAATACTGTGGTTAATGGCTGTTGTCCTTGAATGGTTTAATACACTTAATTAATTAGCTTTTTCTAAAGCAGCTTTTCTGGCTTGACTTAACAACCAGATTAAACATTATGATTCAACTTTATTAAATCTTTTGGTGAAACATCATTGTTCATAATTAAGATGCTAAGATGCTAATTTTTGAGTTAAATTTGAGTTATAATTTGAGTTGAACTTGTAACTTGAGTTTGTGTTTGGTTGTGTACATTTGAGTTATGATTTGAGATAAAAATCTTTTTGAGTTTGTGTTTGAGTGAGTCAAAACTTGAATTTATATTTAGATAGTATTTTAATAAAAACTCAATGCTGATGAAAAATTTTAATAGGGTATATGGGTCGGGTTTTATTCGTCTTTTCGTTGTCAACGCATAGAAAAAAAAATCATATCAATCAGAATTAAAACGAAAAAGTTATAACATTTTTAAGAATAGAAAAAATATTGTTCATTAATTTGAGTTCGAGTTTCTGAACTCGAGTTGAAGGAGAAACTTAGAGTCCGTTTGGTTGGAGGATTTGTTCTCTGATTCGAATCATGGTTCATGGTTCACTACAATATTTTCTCTCACAAAAAACACACGTAAATAAAAAATGGTTATAATCGCATGGTTCTAATCCATGAACCAAACGGACTCTTAAACTCGAGTTTTAGTCTTAAATTCGAGTTTGAACTCGAATTTAAACTTGAGTTTAAACTTAAAAGAACATGAAGTCGAATAAAATTGTAACTCAAGTTGTATTTTTTTGAGTTTTTCACTCAAAAGAACAAGCCTAAATATCTCATGCCAAATCATATATTTTGATTAATGCCTTTTGAACTTGCTTTTTTTTTTTTTAATGGCCTTTTGAACTTGCTTTTTGGTATTACGGTTTATGGAATGTGGATTTGTTTCACTGAGGTTGAATTTCAATTTCGTGGGCTTTGAGTTAAACCATGTAATTTAGGATTGCTTCTGTTTTCGTGGACGTGGAAAGTTTGTTATGAGCGGCAAGGTCAATTTTTTTTTTTTTTTTTTTTTTTTTTTGACGTTCTTTCCAAGCAATTGAAAACCACAAGTAGACAATTTGACCAAAAGGTCAATGTTATAAAATATAACGTTAATTAATTTATCAATTTTGCACATTTATCATAAACGTCCATAAAGTAGAAAATTATGCTACCGGTGTTCTTTGTACAAACGGCTGACTCCCATTTTAAATAGGGGAATTTTCTCCTCGTTTTTTTGTTTCATCGTTTTGTGTGCTATTTTTTTTTTTTTTTTTTTTGCCGACCGAGGTACAGAGAATATTTGCTGTTACATAATTGATTAAAAATTTCCGAGTGATTAAAAGGATAAAAGGACAAACATATTTTATTGAAAGTAGAAAGTAGATTGCTATTGGCTTCTCTTGTCCCCACACATTGTGTGCGTATATATATTCTTGTGCATAGTGTATATACAAAAAGCAATTATATGTCATAATTATTTCTAATCATCCCACAATGAAAACCATTTCAATTTTTAAAGAGTTTAAAATATTATGGCTCAGAAAAGGTACTAATCTAGTCTTATACTCTAAAGAGTTTATTATATTATGGCTCAGAAAAGGTTGTAATCTAGTCTAAATATACTATAGTGTATATAATACATATTGGTTTTATCACATTGCTAGGGAAGTTTTTAGGGCTCTGGGTGTATGTGCATGTATACATATATACATACATACATACATATATATATATATATATATACACACATATGATAAAAAAAAAATATAACATTGAGTATGAGAATAGCAATATGATCAAATTAATTTATGTCCCTTTGATTTCTCACTTCATAGGCTCATATTTTTTGTATTAATTACTAGGAGCCTTTGAGTCACTTCAAGGTTGTTACACATAAAATACCATGGGGCCAAAATTTGTGAAAATTTGATGATCATGTAGAGATACAGCGCCAAGTTATGCATAACAAACTGGAGTGGCTTAGGAGTGAAGTCGCTCATGATGATTTGTTAATCGCGTTGTAGAAAAATTAAAAGTTGACATTTTTTACTGTGAGACCTTAAAAAAAACCTCTATTAGTGGAATCTCTACTTTTAACCGTTGAATTAATTTTTCAATATTTATATCTATAATAAGAGTAATTTTGTGCAACGTGTTGTAAATTTTTAATACGAAGATGTATAAATATAATTATTAAAAAATTAATCCACCGATTGAAAATAAGAGTTCTACCTATGGATTTTTTTTTTTGGGGTTTCCACTATAGAGGTTGCCCTTAAAAGTTATTTACCTGGTCTTAAAAATGCGACTTGATCTCTAGCACTGCTTTATTGTCTGGTTCATAGGGTTTAGGGTAAAAAATTTAAATAAAAATTTAAAGTTATAAGAAAATATTGTAATAAAAAGATTTAAGTAGTAATTTAAACTTTATAAAACAATCTGGACTAAGAACAGTACAAGTGCATCAAATAAGTGGTCTTTACTCAAAGCTTTTCCTGGATTGCTACTTTGACCAGTGCATCAAATAAGTGGTCTTTACTCAAAGCTTTTCCTGGTCTCTGCCAATTTTCTATCGAAGGAGATTCCATAAATTGGTAAAACGCGTACAAATATATTTACCAAGACAATTAGGTTTATTCACACACGGCACATATGAAGTCGTCTCCTGTCTTTTCGATCTCAGAAAACTTCCTCATCTTCTGTTTGTACATATAGGTATGAGCTGAGACACAAGTGGCAACGTGTATGTAAAGTTATTTGGTTTTTTTCTTTTTTTTTTTATACTAGGTGAAGGACACGCGTCATGCATACAAAAAATAATAGTGTATTAAGTATAAATTATCAAGCTACTATTAAAAACATATAACATATCAATACAAAATTTCAAAAAGAAACGAAATATTTTAAGAAAAAAAATTAAAATTTTAGGTCAAGTAGTAAAAAAAGATAAAAAAAAACTAAAATGAAAAAATAAATAAAAAAATTAAAATAAAAAGATAAATAAGTTTTAGGGTAAAAAAATTAAAATGAAAGGAAAATAAAATTTCAGGACAAAAGTAAAAAATTGTGAAAAATGAGAAATGAAAAAATAAATAAGTTTTAAGATATATGGGAAAAAATATCTAACTAAAAAAATACAAAATTTTAGGAAAAAAAGCAAAAAGAAAAAAACAAATACAAAAATACAATCGTGGAGAGAAAAAAAAATACAAAAATAAAAATAAAAACAAAAAAACTGTGTCACTTCTTGTTCACGCATTTTCTACCAAAACGTCGCTGTTTTGATTGAAACTGCGTGGCAACATTGAAACTGCCCTCTTATATAGATAAAGGAAAGTCTGGGGAGCTAGGAAGCAACCAACATTATACTTTCAAATGGAGTACCACTGCAGACTGGTTGAGGCAGCTCGTATGGGCAACGTCGAAGCATTACACGACCTGATTAAAGAAAATCCCTTTGTTCTCTCCGACTATGCACTCGTCTCTCTGCATGAGAATCCACTGCACGTTGCTACAAAAGCAGGGCAGCTTGGTTTTGTGCGAGAAATTATTAGATTAAAGCCCGAATCGGCGGAGGAACCAAACAGAGAAGGCTTCAGGCCGCTGGATATAGCTTCGGCGTTTGGGCATGTAGAGATAGTGAAAGAGCTTGTAACAAGTACTGGAAATGATATATGTCGTTTGAAGGGAAAAGATGGAAAAACGGCTATTCATTATGCTGCTAGCAGTGGCAGGCTTGAGGTTATGGACGATCTGCTTTCTTTCTCTGCGGAATGTGTTACGGATGTGACAGTTCTCGGAGAAACTGCGCTTCATTTGGCTGTGAAATACTATAAAGTTGAGGCCTTGAGAAACTTAGTGGAATGGCTGGAAAAGCTTGGATTGGAAGAGATAGTCTGTTAGCCGAAATAGGATAATACAAAGAAGATCAAAATTATAGGGAAATGGAAAAACTGAAATTGTACAATGCAAATTCAACATTTCTACCAAACTCAGAATTGAAAGTTGCAAGGATGTCGAGGCACGTGGATCACGTTTTTCTTAAAACAGATTCGTCCCCTCCGGCGTGTGCTTGAGGTTACGTTGGACGTCCGTCTCTCAGGATACAATGACAACGACGGTAGCTCGATGCACTTTCAGAACCGCCCAGCGAACTAGAATAGGATCTTTCCTCTATCACCAAAACCGAACAACAAGAACTTACACAAAGGAATTCGGAAAAACAAAAGAGACGAGAGAGAGTGAGAATGTTCTGTGGAGGTGTGTCCAATGTTCATGTGAAGTATGTCCTTATATAGGGTCTAAAATCTGGGTGTTACAACCCAGATTTAATCCCGGATTAATGGTGTTAAAAACAGTCATTACTCTGCAATATTAAGAGGCAAAACCGGTAGAAATCTCATGATGAATCTGGCCTCATACTGCATACTAATTCAGTTTTTTGAGGATGAAAACCGAAGCCATCAAAGCTTAATTTGGTTTGTCTCCATTGATCACCATTAAGCCCCCATTATGGGCATTTAGCAGCCATTAAGCACAACTTTATGGTAAGACCAAACGGCTGGAAGCAAAAAATAAAAAGAAAAATTGCAAAAATAGGCTCTCTACGCGTGAGAAAGCCTCTATGGTATACATGCTTACCTAGGCTTCAAAGTACAATTACTTATAAACACCACATTGGCTTCACTCCTAGCCAATGTGGGACTTTTGTAATTTTCTTCTACATTTACTATTCCAAGTAACATACTTAGATCATCAATTTCTCATTCACCCAAAAACCATTTTGAGTGTATGAATACTCGATTTCGATCTCTTCACGACAGATAACGCAAATCCATCGAGACCCGTCCCAAAAATTTATTGGGCCCCATCCGAATATGGGCCTCAAAATGGGCCTTTAAAATGGCTTAACAAGCCATTTTTTCCAACAATCCCCCACATGAATGAAAATTGACCCACGACAAGAAAAACACAAACTCGACACGGTGATAGAGTGCTGCGGTCTATGCCTGCAAAAGATAGGTAGGCGTTACCCTTTGAACCTTCCCTTGTGAGAATACAAAAACTTTACTGGCTGACCAGTAGACGCGATGTCTTTGAACTGTTCTGCCTTCGTGTAAACGTTATTATACTTCACACAGACATCTTCCTGACACAGTTCTGTTCTCATGGTTATGTTTGTTTTCGCCATGAACATCTACCTGGTTCTGCAAGAGTTTCTAAAGAATTGAGCCCTCACAATTCTCCTTTGAAGCGGCCGCACTTCTCTCTCACATAGGTGATTTCTTAATGAAGAGTAACCCGTATTACTCCGCTCGGATTCTTGACGTATCCGACGCATAAGAATCATTAAAACCTAATGTTTAACCTTTTCCTCGTACAGGTTTCACTGTTATCATCATAGGAATAGGCTGGGGTTACCCCCACAGTGAACTCAGCCGGTCTAGACAATTTAGTTGTCCCATTGAACCTAGATCTTGGGATCTCCAGTCAGCTAGGTTGGGTTTCCATTGCTTCAACCTATTTTTCCATGGGCTTCAATCTCATTCCTCTAGATGTTTTTTCAACTTGATCTCCAGTCGCTGTGTATGCAAATTACAGGTACAGGCTTTGGCCAATCCAGAATGTCCTCCAAGAAATGTCTAAGCCATTCAACTTCTTCGCCACATTTATCCAAAGCAACAAACTCAGCTTCCATCGTGGATCTGGTTATTACCGTTTGCTTAGAGGATTTCCATGAAACAGCTGCACCACCCAAGGTGAATACATATCCACTGGTAGCCTTAGAGTCCTGTGTATCAGATATCCAACTCGCGTCAGAGTATCCTTCTAAAACACCAGGCTCTCTTGTGAAATGCAATCCATATTC
>NW_010361440.1:0-5463 GCF_000414095.1 Morus notabilis | reverse complement strand
TTAAACTTGTCAAGTATCTTATCCACGTAATGTGACTGAGTCAATATGAGACCATCATGCACTCTTTTGATTTTGATCCCCAGGACCACATCAACTGGTCCCATATCTTTCATGTCAAACCTTGAGTTCAACATGTGTTTAATAGATTTGACCATCCGATCATTACTACCTACAATTATTATGTCATCTACATACAGACAAAGCATGACATAACCATCGTCTGTATTCTTGACATAAACACATTTGTCACACTCGTTGATTTTGAATCCATTTGACAACATAACATCGTCAAATTTCTTATGCCATTATTTTGGTGCCTATTTTAGTCCATACAAAGACTTCACCAATTTACAGACTTTCTTCTCTTGTCCTGGAGCTACACAACCCTCAGGTTGTTCCATGTAGATTTCTTCTTTGAGATCTCCATTTAGAAAGGCTATCTTCACATCCATTTGATGAACTTCAAGATTCCGCAGCGCAACAATCGCTAATATCATCCTTATAGATGTTATTCTTGTCACAGGAGAATACGTGTCAAAGTAATCAAGGCCTTCTCGTTGTCTATAACCTTTTATTACTAGTCTGGCCTTATACTTGTCAATTGTTCCATCTGTCTTCATTTTCCGTTTAAAAATCCATTTAGAACCTAGTAGTTTATTTCCTGGTGGAAGGTCTACTAGTTCCCAAGTATGATTATGTAAGCTGGAATCAATCTCACTCTTTATGGCTTCTTTCCATAAAAGACCCTCAGTTGAGCTCACAGCTTCTTTATATGTTTGAGGTTCAGCCTCTAGCATATAAGTTAGAAAATCCGGTCCGAAAGACTTTTCTATCCTTGCCCTCTTACTTCGTCTAGGCTCTTCCTCCGTTTCCACATTTTCATCATTTTCAGAATTTTGACAAAAATCTTCTATGATAGTCTCAAGAGTTCGTTTTGATGAACTTGGCTCATCTTCCTTAGTCTTACATGGAAATACATGTTCAAAGAACGATGCATTCCTAGACTCTATTATCGTGTTCTTGTGTATGTCAGGGTTTTTAGACTCGTGCACAAGGAACCGATATGCGGTACTGTTATGAGCATACCCAATGAAGATACAATCAACCATTTTTGGACCTATCTTCATCTTCTTTGGTGTTGGTGCCATTACCTTAGCCAAACACCCCCACACTTTCAAGTATTTGTAGGAAGGTTTCCTTCCTTTCCACAATTCATAGGGGGTTTTATCAACTTTCTTATGCGGAACCTTATTTAAAAGGTAATTAGCCGATAAAATGGCTTCCCCCCCCACATGTTCTATGGCAATCCAGAACTTATTAACATTGCATTCATCATATCCTTTAATTTATGAATTTTCCGTTCAACAATGCCATTCGATTGGGGATAATATGGATGTGTGACTTCGTAAATAATTCCATGTTGTGCACAAAGCGCACTAAATGGTTCAACATATTCACCACCTCAGTCACTTCTTACCATCTTAATCTTTTTATTAAGTTGGTTTTCAACTTCTTGCTTGTAGAGAGTAAATTTCTTTACAACTTCATCTTTGCTTTTCAGCAAATATACATAGCAATACTTTGTGCTATCATCAATGAAAGTGATAAAATACTTATTACCACCTCTAGTTTGAACAAACTTTAAGTCACAAACATCACTATGTATTAAATTAAGTGGCTCAGTATTCCTTTCTATTATTTGGAATGATGACCTTGTTAGTTTTGCCTCTACACAAATTTCACATTTATGTTTGGAATCGATATGAAATGTGGGAATGTGATCCAAGTTAATTAATCTACGCAAAGTATCATAATTAACATGTCCTAGTCTACCATGCCATAAGTTAGAAGACTCAAAAATATAAACAGAAGACTCTTTCTTTTTATTCATCTTTTTGGGTTTTACAGCTATGGCATTCATTTTCTACATGCCACTTTTTACATAACCCCTTCCCACATACATTCCCATTTTGGACAAAACTATCTTATCGGCTTCAAACACCATCCTGAAGCCGTGCATGCTTAGCATTGTCCCGGATATGAGATTCTTCCGGATGTCAGGCACATAAAGCACGTTGTGGAGCTTCACTTCCTTGCCCGAGGTCATCTTCAAAAACACCGTTCCTTGGCCCTTGATCACAGAAGTTGCAGAGTTGCCCATGAAGAGCTTCTCTCCAGTTTCCAACGAAACTAGATTAGCAAACTCGGCCTGGTCACAGCAGATGTGTCTTGTAGCCCCAGTATCGAGCCACCACTCCTTTGGATTGGAGTCGACCAAGTTCACTTCAGAGACCACAGCAGACAAGCCGATGTCGGACACTTCTTTGGAAATCGTGTCCATAGCATTGGCCTCCTTATCCTTGTTTCGTTTTGGCAACCTGCAATCCGCCGATTTGTGCCCAACCTTGTTGCAATTGAAGCACTTTCCTTGGAATTTCTTCTTGACAATTCCTCCCTTTGGTCCCAACTTGGATCCGGGCTTTCCTTTCTTTTTGGAGCTATCATGCTCCACCACATTAGCCTTAGCAGAGCTCGCGGTTGCATTGGAGAACTTCTTCTCAGTCCGCCTATTGTCTTCTTCGATGCGAAGCCTGACAACCAATTGTTCAATGGTCATCCCTTTCCTCTTGTGCATCAGATAGCTATTAAATTCCTTCCAGGAGGGGGGTAGCTTATCAACCAGCACAGCTACCTGAAAGGATTCACTAATGGCCATTCCCTCAGCATGTATTTCATGAATTATCAATTGGAGCTCTTAAACTTGACTAATGACAGTCTTCGAGTCCACCATCTTGTAATTCAGGAATTGGCCCACTAAGAACTTCTTAGCACCCGCGTCCTCGGACTTATATTTATGGTCCAAAAATTCCCATAAGTCCTTAGCGATTTTCTTTGAGCTATACACATTGTAAAGCCCATCAGCCAACCGTTAAGCACATAGTTCCGACACAGAAAGTCAGAATGGTTCCATGCATCAACCGCGTGGAATGCTTGAGCATCCACTTCATTCTCTCTAACAGTAGGAGGATCCTCTTTCAAGAATCTCGCAAGATTCAATATTGTTAAATAAAACAACATTTTTTGTTGCCAAGTTTTAAAATTCAGCCCACTGAATTTATCAGGCTTTTCATTGTGGTTCACAGGAACCGAGACCGGCGAAGGCCGCGTCGAGGTCAAAGCGGGGGTCGGGACCGAGACAGACGTTTGTCTCACAGGTGACGGCACAGGCGTCATAGTGTTGCTTCCAGCAGGAACAACCACGTTCATATTATCAGCCATTTCTTTCTACCAAACTCGAAATTGAAAGTTACAAGGATGTCGAGGCACGTGGACCACGTTTTCCTTAAAATAGATTCATCCCCTCCGGCGTGTGCTTGAGGTTACGTTGGACGTCCGTCTCTCAGGATACAACGATAACGACGGTAGCTTGATGCACTTTCAGAACCGTCCAGCGAACTAGAATCGGATCTTTCCTCTATCACCAGAACCGAACAACAAGAACTTACACAAAGGAATTCGGAAAAACAAAAGAGACGAGAGAGAGTGAGAATGCTCTGTGGAGGTGTGTCCAATGTTCATGTGAAGTATGTCCTTATACAGGGTCCAAAATCTGGGTGTTACAACCCAGATTTAATCCCGGATTAATGGTGTTAAAAATAGCCATTACTCTGTAATATTAAGAGGCAAAACCGATAGAAATCCCATGATGAATCTGGCCTCATACTGCATACTAATTCAGTTTTTTGATGATGAAAACTGAAGCCATCAAAGCTTAATTCGGTTTGTCTCTATTGATCCCCATTAAGCCCCCATTATGGGCATTTAGCAGCCATTAAGCACAGCTTTATGGTAAGACCAAACGGCTGGAAGTAAAAAATAAAAAGAAAAATTGCAAAAATAGACTCGCACGGAGCGGGTTTTTCGATCTGCAGGTCACAAGCGCACACAGTAGCCCCCAACCCGCCGGGATCGTGATTCAGACCCCCCCTACGCGTGAGAAAGCCTCTTTAGTATACATGCTTACTTAGGCTTTAAAGTGCAATCACTTATAAACACCACATTGGCTTCACTCCTAGCCAATGTGGGACTTTTGTAATTTTCTTCTACATTTACCATTCAAAGTAACATACTTAGATCATCAATTTCTCATTCACCCAAAAACCATTTTGAGTGTATGAATACTCGATTTCGATCTCCTCGCGACGGAGAACGCAAATCCATTGAGACCCGTCCCAAAAACCTATTAGGCCCCATCTGAATATGGGCTTCAAAATGGGCCTTTAAAATAGCTTAACAAGCCATTTTTTCCAACATAGTCAACTGGTTTGATAAAAAAGGCAACTCAGTTTTGCAGCTTGCAGTCTCTAGAAACCAACATGAAGTGAGATTTAAGCTCCATTTTGGCTTCCGTTGCCGCATCTTGTCTATTTTAGGCTTTTAGCTCCATTTTAGTTTTAAAATATCTTAGCCATGTCAGAGAAAATCTCAAGTAATCAAGTTACTAACCACCAAATGTGGTGGCCTAGAGATAAATGAAGTACCATGGTGGGTTTGTGATAACAAGTTCGAGTAGTAAGTTACTTCTAAAAGGTATTAAATGTGAATGCTTGTTGCCTGCCAGTTAAGTACTTAACTTATAGTGCCTGAGACCACGCCCTCACATATCCTTACTATTGACACATTCGGTGAAATTGGGGTGACACCCTCCTCATGTGAGGGTAGGCTTACCTATTTTCAGCGAACACACATGTTAGTCGCTCAGGGGTATTCCTAGACTTTTCTTAAAAAATAATAATAATAAATAATTGAAGTTACTACTTATTGAATCTCATGAAGCAATTTCCCCACTTAGGATTGTTAGAATTAAAGTTTTGAATCTAGTGTTTTTTTGAAAATAAAAGGAAAGAATAGTGCTTAAGCATGAAATGCTATGATTATGAACATTTATATTATAATTATATATGATGAATCTCAGAATACGGAGTCTAAGCTAATTAATCTCAAGATATGCAGAGTGTAGATTTTCTACTTAACAACAACAGTACTATTTCCAGCACCCTCAAATTGAACGAAACAAACACATGGGGTCTAACAGCAATGGACATAATGGACTTACTGATGGAGAATCCCATTGATGTCCAACTCCGGGAATGCCTCAGACTTGCTGGAGCCCTTAGGGCTCGGGATATAGCAAACTCCATACCTTCCACACCTATTAGTAATCCTCCAGTACCACAAGTCACTGTCAATGTCCACAACAATCTTCCAAACCCTGTCGCCGAGAAAGAGGACTGGATCAGGTATTTTCGGTTTCAGAAGAAGCGGGACTCACCAAGTGACACCCGCAATGCGCTTCTAGTTGTGGCTGCGCTGATAGCCACTGTCACCTTCCAAGCAGGAGTAAATCCTCCTGCCGGTTTTGTTGCGGAGAAATCCCAGCCAAACGTTAATTCAACCAACACT
>NW_010361439.1:25938-27718 GCF_000414095.1 Morus notabilis | reverse complement strand
ATTTTACAACTATAAAAAATATTAATAATAAAATAGTTAGGATATACATGGTAAACTTTTACAAGTTGAGAGAGTAAAGAGTTTTAAGAGAAAGATGAAAGGGCACTTTACAAGAACACAATAAGTTTTAAGTTTAGATTGACATATGTCAATAAAAATAAACTATTGCAGAGAATGTAACAGTTAAAGATAGTTAAAAATTAAAAAATCCATAAAAATTACAAATATATACACAAAAAACAACAAAACTGTCACAAAATCCAATGATATTGAATGAAATACACAAAAGTATAAGTATAATTTTGCTCAATACACAAAACTTAAATGATGTTATTGTGGTATATTTTGTAATGTCATGACCCCAAAGATGAAACCGTGATTATTGGGATATAATTAAAAAAAATTAACTTAATTAAACTAGATTGATTAACGAATACTACGAAAATAAATACATAAATGTCAAAAGATATTACTCCGGAGTCTTTCTTTTACAAACAATATTTTAAACAATCCATAAAATCTAAGGAAAATAGTACAAATCTAGGACAATGTCGATTAATACAGTTTATATACAGAAATACTGTACATCTCAGAATTAAAAATTGTAAATTCAGAACAAACGAACCACTTTGAATCTCGCGCCTTCAATCCATTAGCATCTACTTGCCATGCTGTAAATCTAAACTGCTAACTCTTGAGAGGTTTAAAACATTGAAAATAGAGGAAAAAGTGAGCAAAATGCCCAATAGGATATAATTTCATAAAATTGAAACAATTTAAAGAGTATACGGTCTGAACATGTCATTCGAAACCGAACATCCTTTTTAATAAAAGGAAATAAAAGTAAGTCTCAAAAGTCCGTATTACGGTTAGTGGTTCATGATGAGTCACTTAAATTATCACAAGGCCATGATATCACCACCGTAGTGGCCCGTAGAGATTTCGGGACCTGCCCCCAATGATATGATCTCCATACCCCGATCTCTCAGGCCATTAGTGTGTTACTGTTTCTTAAAATATCTCATTTTAAGAAAATATCGCTTAAAACTCTTCTTTAAATCTCAATGATGTCAAATATGTTTTCTATCGTTAAAACGTTTTTATAAGCCAAAATTATTTAAAATAGGCTAACAAGGATGTTGACAAAAACATCCTACCTCTTGTCAATTTAGTCTATGGATAACTTCACGTTGTCCAACTGTCTATTCTTGAAGCTCTAGGTCCGATTGTGGCGCTAGCTTCGTCATCAAAAAAATGTTTTATAATTTGGTTCTCACCTCTAAAATGAATCTAGTTCAATCATGTACTATTATTTTCTATTAGTGTGCCTTGACTCAAATCTAAAGTTTGTAAACAACTTCATAATTTAACTTGGAGTTCTTTGAAAATTAGAACACAATCCATTAGTTTGGTTTCCATTGAAATTTGGTTTAAAAATGAGTTTTTAAAGCATTTTTGTAATACGCTAACAGTTTGACAATCAATAGAAAAATTATTAAAAACCTGCATTTTAAGTTTAATTTCAAAATAAATTGATAGAAATTTGCTAAAATCACTTTTCAAACATTTTAATATGCTCAAGAACTAAAAACCCCTAAATTCAACTACAATTTGTCCAAATCTAAATCTAAATCAATATTCATCAAATCTAATCAACATTACACTTTGTCAAGGTAGAAACTCAAATCCAAAAGTGAGTTCTTCAAGAAATCCAACCTCAAATTGATTGAGGAGCCTTGCTCCCTCTGTTTCTCTTTTTTTCTTTTTTTTTTCTTTCCTG
>NW_010361439.1:22355-25899 GCF_000414095.1 Morus notabilis | reverse complement strand
AGAAAAGGAATGCCGGAGAGCGAGAGTGAGAGTGGGTGGCCGGCTGGAGAAAAAGAGAAGGGAAGGTGGCCGGTGGTGAGGAAAACAAAGGAGAGAGAGAAGAGAAAAAGAAAGAAAGAAAGAAAGAAAGAGAGAGAAGTCTTGGGGGTTCCGCGGGGGAAAGGAAAGAAAAAAAAAAGGGGAAGAGAGAGAAAAAAGAAAAGAAAGAAAAGAAAAGAAAAAAAGAAAAAAAATATATTAAATGGTATTTAGAGGAAAAAGAAAAGTAGGTGTATTTTTAAAATTTTTAGGGGGAAATTGTAAAAATTGAAAGTAATTAAAATTTTGTGGAATAACTTAAAATTTTAATGTTAAGAAAATCTTAATAACATGATTAATTGAGAACATCAATATTAAGTAAAATAATATATCACAATTAACATAGTTAAACCTGTTTAATTCTTTCGGTTGTTATATGTAACAGTTTTAATATTTATGGTAAAAATCAATCAAGCCTTAAAAATTATGACATTGTCTAAATGTCTCAAAAAAATGAAAACCTTAAAGTTCAGGGCAAAAGCAAAAAGTGTTAAAAATCTAAAATAAAAAAGCAAGTTTTTGATTTGCGTAAGCATCCAAAAGAATTTTTTAAACTGGATTGTTTTGACAGTTGAAAAAGTTTTAGACATAACCGAACGATTTCTAATAATAGGACCAAATCGGACCAAACCATTTCAAAACAATCTAGTTTCATTTATTTGCGGTTTGGTCCATTTCTTGAAAGTTTTTTTTTTTTCTTTATGTTATTAGATATATATTTCATATTTCTTAAAATCTAAATAAAAGTTAAATACAACAAATGAACAAATCTTACAGTACATCCACTAAAAATAGCATTTATAAGGATAAAAAAACCTAAAAAAAAAAAAAGAATAAAGTTAATATTTCTTATTTATTAATATGTTTATATAAATTAGTACAATCTGGTTTGAACTGTTTATAAAATTTTCTAAACTAGACCAGACCGTTTCTAAAACGGTTTAGTTTGGTTTTAGATTCCGACAAATAATTTTGACATGAAATCAAATTGGCAGTCTAAAAACCACCAGATTAATCCGATCTAGAGATTTTAAGAAAACAAGAAACAGTCCTTTCATTGATAGAAGTTTCGTTGAAACTTGTATACTAACAATTTGGCAACATCAAGGAAACTTCATATGGCCTCATACTTAAACTATAAATAGGCCTTCAATGGAAGGCAAGAGAGCTACCGAAGTTTGTAAGAGAAATAAAAGAAAAAGGAGTAAATAAAAATTGATAGAAGAAGTGTTTTGAGAGAAAAGAAAGAGTGCATATTTTATAATAGTATTTCTCTATATTTGTCTTTTTACTTTACTATTTATTTACGTTACTTATACAATAGTATATATATTACCCAATTTATAACACACCATGTAAAACACATGCCGTTTCTTGTGGCTCAGGAAAAATGACACGTCGGTTTGGTGTTAGACTATATAGCAATAGCAAGTTAGCAACATGGTACAACAACATGAAGACTTTGTTTAGAATTAATTTCGTTTTTGTTTTTCACGTTTTTTAAAAAAGAAAAGATAAAAATGTTTTTAAAATAACGTTTAACGTAATAAAGATAAAAAATAAAAATAAAAATAATTTTTTAGTTTAGTATAAAATGAGAGAGAAATGAAAACGACTTCTAGTCGTTTTTCATTTTGTTTTTATTTCCTCCTCTCTCGAGTAGCAGAAAGAGACATTAGTAAGTTTTTTTACACTGAAAATAATCTCTTGATAAAACTACTAAACGCATTTTCAAAAATGATTTTTGTCTGAGATTGAAAATGTTTTCAATTTCATTTTCAAAATCATTTTAAAACGAGTTCCAAACACGCCGACGTTTCCCCAATCGTTTTCAACTAAGGAAAGCAGAAAACGTCAACACAACTGCCCAAAGAAAAGTAAGATGTGTTAAACAAACTCTCTTTCATCACAAAAATCAAAATACAGGAGATTCTGTCCTTGGTCATTCTGATATACACAAACACGACAACTGATCGAGTTTAGTGATGAAACAGTCAATCAATTCGCGCTTGAGCCGTCTCAAAACCAAATCGTACTAATCCTATGCGTTGGGGTGATCCGGTAAGCGTTTGAGATCCATTTCAACTTGGTGAATTGTCCATTGCATGGTTTCCAATTTCTGCAAGGAAACTTTTGCTATTAAAAACTTTACTGAGGAATCAAGTGAAGAACGACATTCTTATGTACTGAGATGTACCTTCACAATGTCGCGATACTGCTTTGCTATATTGTCGAAGTGAGGATCGACACCTTGGTACTCGCGAAGACGTGTCACCTGGGGAAGCAAGTCGATCATGAATTAGCGAAGAAAGTCAAGAACATGCGAGGCAGCAAGAAAAACATATACAATTGACGATGATACTTAATAAAGTTGTGTGCATGCCATAAAAGGAGAGTTTGCTCAACATATCTCTTTGCAGCTGAAGAGAACTATTGTTAGTCAGCTTTTTGGAAGACCAAATACTCGAGCACTTATAACTGATAAGAATTTGGTTTTATATGAAAATACTTCATACGCTAACAGACTGTTTTAACTACTGTAAAAATAATCCAACTATTTGCAATTGCCAAGAATGCCCTTCATCACACATCAGCTGGATTATTTGTTCTATAGCTATGCATGCTAAAAATGAAACAACTCGGGAAAAAAACGAAATAAGAATTATAATTTAGAACTAGAAACTAATTAGTCTACGGAGTCAACTTAAGGAGCATACCGCTTTGTTATATGCAATAGAAGCTTCTTCTGTAGCCTCACCAAGATACTTCCTGGTAATCAGTACGGACAAGAAAAGATATTAACTTCGGGACAAAAACAACGGATGCACTCAAAAGGGTATTGCTAATAATTACCTTATTTTATGTAGAGCTGGTATTGATTCCTGAGTGTATGTTTCAAGAAGAAGAACATGCTCCAGAACGCTGAGAGATTGTGGTCAAGTACACTAATTATGAGAAAGTGAGTCCGGGCAGAACTAACTTATAGCTAGCGTTTAAAATGTTATAGTTTCTATTTATACATGTGTCTACTACATAAACCCCATTATTCACAAATTAGTGGGCGACAAAGAAAAACAATCAAAATAGAAAAATGGGGTAGCAAACCTTAATTTCGCACTCATTGTCTCGCACCTTTTGCAGAGCCATGTTTTTTGCAGATCATCCTATATAGTTTTAAGACATATCAAGTCCTCCGAACTCCAAAAGGAGACAAATTTTCAGAACCATAAGAGAGGGTTCTCAAAGAATTTAAGCACACAATTAATGTTAACGATCAAAATCACCATCAATCACCAGTAAGAAAGTAGAAGGCTTACATATTTATGTTGATGTTGCAACTTCAAATCTTTCACTAGTTTAATAAGTACACCTAATATCTGCTCCAAGACCTAATTGGCACAACACGGTTTTACAGATCACGGATCGTTAGAAACCACATATCAGGCAAAGAATGCGCTAGGGAAAG
>NW_010361439.1:0-22340 GCF_000414095.1 Morus notabilis | reverse complement strand
GGGAAAGAAAAATAACAAGAAAAGAATATGAATTGCCTGTGGACGTACATTATAATATTCAGCAAATTTTCTGTCTGCAGCGTACAGGTCCTCTCTTAAGGCAGCTTCATCCCTTTCAATCTCTTCGATGATGAATTTTACTCTGATTAAATTAAAAGATAAGCTGCTATAAATACTAGGTTACAGAGCGGATATTGGTTGTAACAGAATCTACCAAAATTTACAAGTGAATTTATCACAATGATTCAGGGTACATGATGAATAACTGAAGGTCACCATATATCATCGGTAGACGTATGATAAACAATTAAACATAAATCAGGCAATAGACTATAAAATGGCATAAAAAGATCATCTTAAGCAATTGGTCATTTCAAACAAAAATTTGCTTCCTCAATTCACCTCCATTTCAAACTACTGAACCAGATTCTTTCTTCTTGAAACTCAAACATCCAGAGCTCTGCTTTGAATAGTGTACAGAATTTAAAAAATATATATAACTTGTGCAACAGATTATTGTCTTATCGAAATTGCTATGTGTCAGCAAATAGCATGTCTTTTAATTCTTCCAAAAATAAGAATTATTATGGAAAAAATTTTTTGTAAAGGAAGGAAACCAAACCTTTCTGGAATTCGAGCACTTGAATTTTGATGTCCGGATGATGAGTCTGCATCAATAAAAGCTGAGGTTAGATATGTTCTTGGTCAAAACATGTCTACCTATATGCAAAATAAACATTTACTCATCCATTAATGCCAAGCCCTATGTAAATCAATTCAATGAAAGTAACCAAACACTTGATCAAGCCTCTACCCTGCCACCCTCTCTTGAAAACGCCCAATATTTGTATAATCAGTTTATGCAGTTACACCTATCTAAACTAAGGAAAGAGCAGCTCGGAAACACCTAGAGCAACATTTCGATGCCATTTATTCCGCATATGTGGAAAAACACACAGACACAGACACATACACCCATTATATTAGAGAGAGATAAATACCTATGTCATCCATTATAAAAGCGTCAGCCAACTTGTCACACTTAGCTTTTAAACGAGCCTCAATCTCACGGGAAAGACATAACTGGTACTCTGTCATATCCTACAATGGCAACAAGAAGCGTCTCTAATGGTTTAAACAATTGACCAAAGAGATTTAAACTGAAAGATTATCAAAGATACATAAAACATTTGTTGTACCATTGACAAGGGGTTCTGTTGGAGTTGAGTTTGCGATAAATAAGCAGGTGTAATTCCAAGAAAGCGATTAGGAACACCACCCACTCCAGGTTCCGTATCAGCACCACCAGAAAGGCTTGTATTTGCAGCACTGGTGGTGCTATTGGCAGTTGTGTAATTTATTGAATTGGAGCTTGAGCTGACAGTAACAGTGGTACCGGTACTATCGAGGGAACTTCGCGACATTATACTGCATTTCTCGATTTCGTCCTCACGAACTTCACCGTCTTTGGAGATAAGCGGAAGCCTTAATCTTTGAGCAGCTTCAGCAACTACCATACGATGCTCCAAAGTCTCATACACCTGTTACATAAAGACTAAACTCTAAGCCACATAACCTAATTTGATACCAAAGTAAACCCAACGAGCAAAATCGTTATACCATTGAATAAGCCCAGTGTCTTCTTGAGGATACTTTAAAGACAAATGTTTGGCATAAATAAAATAAAATATTATAAATCTTCCGCAGAATATCATTATCTTGCAATAACTCCAATTTTCTTAATTACCCGTATAAATCATGATAAAATGATTCTTAATGAAACTATAATCTATGTAAAATCCCATTTAATGCAATCAATTAATTAAAGCTACACAGACGCATCGTAACATTTCTAAAATTAGAGGCAACATCACATCCAATCCCCACACTTTCTCTACAATCAACAGACATATTTGATACCAAAATCGAAATTTTTAATCGGAATACATATTTGGATTATGAAACAGAATTCAGTTTTTCCAAAGTTTAACTTATCTAATCGAAACCTGAGGGGAATTCTTCAATCCGAGTTGCATATACGAGCCCTGCAAGTCTCGAATCCCTCCGAGATTAGCCACCGAGACCGCGTGCTGGTACTCTTCCGTCATTGCAATTGCCTCGCTGTATATCGCCTACAAGAAAAAAACAACGAAACGAAAAACGCAATCAATCAATCAAACAAGCAGCGGAACGAGAAATCGAAAAACAAAATCATATTTTTTATCATCTCTAACAACCATGGCTTCCAGGTACCGCAGCCTTTCCCTCGCCATTTCCTCCCGCGCCTGCAGCGTAAAAGAGCCAAGATTTTAAGTTTTTTCCTTTTCCCGCATTTTCTAGGGAACCAAACAAGCGGAGAAATCTGGAGTCTAGCGAGAGAGAGAGAGAGTACGAGTTGGAGATCGTAGTGAGCGGATTTGGAGACGAGAGAGCCATCGGCAGCCAAGCAATGGCGTTCGAGCTGTTCGATGACCTGAGTCACGTCCGCTGGGAGGTTTTGCCCTTGTTGTAGACCCTTCACCATCGATCCAAAACGACGACGTATTTCTGATCCTCCTCTTCTTCTTCTTCTTCTTCTTCTTCTTTCTTTCTTTCGGTTTTGTTTAGTGCCACTGACAGAGGGGACAGACAATTTACAGCGTCTCAGGTGTAGCCTTCAAGTTTAAACTACCGGCAGATTCAGACTCAATTCCAAGTTAGTTTACCAAAACACCCTTGTACTTTTTGTTTGGCGCAAATGGTTCTCAAATCTCCGTTCTTTCTTTTCACGTCTCATATCACAACTTAAAATTTTTACTACAATATTTCTTATAAAAATTTAAATTATTCTTTTTTATTACAGTCTTTTCTTTTATGATTAATTTCATAAATAGTCTCTAGGTTTATCTTCAATCTCACCTTAGTTCTTAATTTTTTTAAACGTCTCACAGTTAGTCATTAAAGTTTTATTTTGTTTCAGTTTCAGTCTTTTCGTTAACAAAGTGTTAAAATCTAATGAAATCTGTGTAAATTAAAGACTAAAATTACAAACAGCTAAGATTTTGAAACTATATGTGGAAATTAACTTTTATTTTTTTGAATTGTTTTTGTCCCTAAATTTTATATGTTTCTAATTTTAATCCTTAATTTTAACAGATTTTGTCAAATATTTAACATTAAGCTAATAAAATGACTCAAACTGAAACAAAGTAAAATCTTAAAGACCAACCGCGAGACGTTTTAAAAGTCAAAAATCAAATTGGAATTGATGATAAACCTCAGGACTATTTATGAAATTAATCATTTCTCTTATGTAAATTCATTTTCCAACTTAAATTTTTAACTCAAACCTATAAAATGAACGTGCATCATATTTTAATATTTATCTATTATAGGTATTGTTGTTTTAGCCATCTTATCTGAATCAAGCAATCGCAACAAATCAAGTGATGGATAAATATTTTATTTTTTTGAAATTAATTGATAAGAATATTATGATTGGTAATTAATGCTAAATTTAGATAGTATATAATGATTTTTTAAAAAAAATTTCATTTTAACGGCTTGTGTTATATTGAAATATGCTTATTATATCTTGTGTTTTTGTATAATTTCAAGTGTGTACCTTTTTAGTGTTTTAGCCCCCGTTTTTTTACCAGTTTAATTTAATTTAACTCATTTTAAATAGTGAGCACAGTTAAATTCATGTTTGGTAAGCACGCAGTTTAAATTATATTCCTTGTTTGAATTGAGTTAGCCATCATTTGTTTAATTAGTTTAGTTCAGTTCAACTCAGTTTAAACAATAAGCACAATTTAAATTAGTGTTTGGTAAGCATGCAGTTTGAATTATATTCACCGTTTGAACTAAGTTGAACGGTACTACTTAGAGTTTAGCTCCCCCTCAAGTTCAATAATTCAAACCATTTTTGAACAGTAAAAAGTGTTCACTCTCTCTGCTTTTCACACCTACTAAACACAAATTCTATTCCACGTTCAAATTAAAACTTTAACTATATATCTAAACGTCAATTTAAACTACAATTCAAACTACACAGTTTGAATTTTTATGTTCAAATTTAAAAGTTCAAATCAACAAAATTCAAACTAGCAAACCAAATTGGGGCTTAAATTGTCCAACTTAGAGTTAGTTCCCCATAAGTTTAACTATTCAAACTATTTTTGAACAGCAAAAAGGTGCCAACTCTGTATACTTATCACACCTACTAAATACAAATTCAAATTTTATTCTCTATTCATATTAAAATTTTAACTGCACATCCAAACACCAATTCGAACTACAATTTTAACCACACAGTTTGAATTTTGTTGTTCAAATAAAAAAATTTAAATCAATAAAATTTGAACTAACGAACCAAACATAAACTTTGAGTGTGTTTGGTATCAGTTTCGTTTTTATTTTTTACGTTTTCCGAGACAAAAAAGCAAAGATTGAGGAGGAAAACACGTTTGGAGGAAAAAAGTGAAAAAAATGAAAACAAAAACGGTTTTCGGTTTAGTGTAAAATGACTTAAAAATTGAAAACGAATTTAAGTCGTTTTTCATTTTTAGTTTTGGGGTTTTTTTTTTTTGACAAGTAAGTGTGGGTTTAAATAAACTAATGAAGTGCTCTTAAATTAAAAATAAAAATTGTATAATCAAACGGAGTTTTAATTTTTTTCTTATACTAAAAATAATCTCTTAATTTACTATTAAACACATTTTTAAAATAATTTTTATCTGTCATTAAAAATATTTTTATTTTTAATTTCATACAAAAAATAGAATAATTTTAAAACTAATTCTAAACACACCTTTATGTTTTAGGATAATTTAAAAAAAAAAATCGATATTATTTTGCAACAGTCGGCTTTGATATAAGAAAAACCTCTTCACAACCCCCGGCCATCTATTTTGGTCGACGGCGAGTGTCCTTATCTGAAAATTTTCCTTTCGCTCTCTCGAAAAGGATTTCTTTTTTTCTTTTCTGATAATTGATGGAAAGGGAAAAAAACTTATCATTCATCACAGATTCTGTAAAAGTGCTCGATTTGAAAACCGGATCCGATTTTAAGCCCACCAATCCGACGATTTTTCCCTCTCAATCTTCCAGTACTCCTCTCTCTCTCTCTCTCTATATATATGTGTGTGTGTGTGTGTTTATATATATATATATATATATAATATTGTGGATATAAAAAGTATTTGGTGATTGACAGGAAAATCGCCGAAGAAGAAAGGGCCGGCGAGTTTAGTGAGCTTGTGCCTCGGACTCGTCGGAAAGCATTTGGAAGATTTAATTCCGGACTTGGCTGACATCGCCGTCAATTTTCCAGCTGATATTAAGGTTGTCTCTCTCTCTCTCTCTTTCTTGTATTTTCAGCAAGTTTTTATGCTTAAATTATTCTTTTTTGGGTCAATACTTAGGATATGTAAGCAAAGATTAACATGTTTGTGTGAGGATGTAGAAGAGATTTTTATGGTTTAGCAGCAAAGGATAGAGAAATTTGGTTGCTTATAATAAGAAAATGATACATAAAAAAATTGGGATAAATCAGTCATTTAATTTTTAAGAAACCTACAGAATTTTTACATGCATGTATTTATGACGTTCACGATAAATTTTTCATGGTGATTGTATAATTGCTCTTCATTTGATTGAGTTTATAAAAAGACATGTAGAAGTGAATAGTGCAACATACCATTTATTTCGCGTAACACTTGTGTTCGACGTGCGTAACACCAAGAAATGTTGTCAAAACCATTTTTACACATTTCTAACTTCAATGTTGCGTTGAACATTGAACAAATGTCACGTTACATTTTTCAGGACTGTAGACAAAACTCGATGAATCATATTATAATATATATTATATGTATGTATGTGTGTGTATATATATATATATATATATGTATATGATTGGCACCAAGTTTTTGGTTATCTAGCTGAGATAAAGTTTTTCGTTTGAGGGTTCTGTGTTTTTCCTAATGTTGAACAAAGCTTGTGTGTATTTCTGAATGGCAGATGGTAATTGCTACAATTGCTAGAAGAAGGAAGTTACTGAACGATGAGGTTATTGTCTCTCTAGCCGATTGTTCCTGGGAAATTCTAGACATCTCTGGTTCGGATGTCTCGGATATTGGATTAGCAAAAGTGGCTCAAATCTGCAAGTCTCTAAAAGCTGTGGATATAAGGTGTGGAATTTTTTCCCCCTTGTTTAGTTTCTATTGCTTTTTTGAACTTCTATCAAATCTAATTAAAGATGATTAGTGATTTTTTTTTGCTTGTAACTATCTCTGTAACATAAAACCCTTATTTGGTTCTGAAAATATTCAATTGTACTGAGATAAGCTTTGTGCAGTCGGTGTAGCAGCATTACTACAGCTGGTGTTTCTGAATTAGTGCAGCATTGTCGTTCTTTGGAGACTTTTCGTTGCGGGTAATCTTACTTTTATAACATATTGGAAATTTTCTTTGCAAAAATCAATTTTGTTTGAAATTTTGGCTACTGACCAACAATCCTTCTTAAGCATGACGCTCGTATACGGTATATCCCTAGGGATGGGTCTGTACTCGGTACTTTCTCATATGAGAGAAGTAGGGAACTGGAAGTGAGACATATTGGAAGACCACTATTTTGTGAATTTTTTCAAATCATCATAGGAATTGATTTCTATCCTAGAATATGATATATGTTCAGAATTAAGTACTGTAAAACATTTAAATAACATCACAATGTTACGAACTGCCTTTTGCTTTTACAACTATGTAGCAATCTTTTTTGACTAGTAGTACAAACCTAATAACAGGATATGAACCAAAGTTAATGTTGCAGAGGGTGCCCGAGGAGTGACCAAACTGCCCGCAGATGCTTGCAACTATTCAAACCAAAGCTGAATGATGTAGAGGGAGATTCCTGGGAAGAACTTGATACCGCAGCTATTGCTAATGGCGCAGAATCATTGCGGTGGCTTGTGTGGGTATGGATACTTTTTCTTGTCAAAGAAACCAATAGGAATGTATAAAGTAGATGCCAACGAAGAAATTTCTTTCGTGTCAAGAGATAGATTTTACCTTTTTCTTCAGGTGTCTTATGTTTTCCTTTTCTTAAGTTTCCTCCCTTTTGCAGCCAAAGATTGATAAAAATACATTGGAAAGTTTCTCCACCGAGTGCCCGCGCATCATAGTAAACCCCAAACCCTCACCCTTTGGGTTCAGAGGTACCAAAGTTCCCACGGAAGCATTACCTGATATTGCACTAGATGACCCTGTTGTTGAGGATATAGATCCCAAAACATGGGCTTTTCGGGGGTCTATACCAAGGGCCACACCTGCGCTACTCTCAAATTCTGCAGAGTTGTCCATTGCTGAAAAATTTAGACTTGCATTTGTGGAAAGGGATACCAAATTGGCTCCAAAACGAGCGAAAAATGCCAGGCAACATCAGCGGCGCGCAGAGAGGGAGTGGATGACGATAGATGCAAGAGCTAAGGCGCTTGCCCTCGCCTCACAAGCGAGCAAGTCCTTGTACAATCGGAGCTAATTCATTTTTTTTTCTTTTTTGGTTGCATTAGCCAGGAATGTGCAATTCTTTTTTCTTTTTTCTTTTTCTTGTAATTTTGCTGTAAAATCTGTGCAATGTGTCTATATTTTGAGAGAGAATGATGTCTTGCTGCCTAATGTGATAATTATGGAATAAATAAGTGCATCAATCTTGGCCTGCTTGTAGAAAACCCTGCAATCTCAAGGGTAATTTCGTTCTCTCCAAAGTCTAAAATTTTACAAGACTTGTAAGATTAAGAAATGGGGAAAATGTGAATAATGTAGAGGATTATGGAAATATCCTTCTTAGTTGTCTAGTAAAAGGAATGGGGAGCCGATGAATAGTTAACTATCTGATTGCTATATTACCTATTTCATCATTTGTTATTATTTTTTTGAAGGTAATTTTTCCTTTTTTTTTACCTTTTATTGATGGATTTTTGGAATCCTTCCATTAGTAGAGGTCGGAATGTTCGGAATGTTCTCATGTACGTCAACTAAAGGAGGACACGGCACCAAACCATCACTATTGTCTATCAAAAATGGTTTGCATCCTCACGGGGATTTATCCTCTTTCACTATAAAAATGATGATGGGTCTCACTAAGTTGGGTTACATCTATCGACCTAGTGGGACCCATCTAATCATGGGGATGAATAGGAGTGTTCATCGTCTTTGGTGCATAGCTTTGGTCGGTTTCTACTGATGAGTTGACAATTAGATGTTGACTGCACCAATAGTGAAAATGAGTTGAGGGGACTAAGAAAGGAGGGTAGTAGTATAAAATATAATGCATAAGCGCGACAAAGTGAGAATTGAAAAAATGAGATGAATTTGAGGGACTTAGGGGGGTTTTTTTTTTTTCTTTTTTTGGAAGCGATTTTAAAATGATACCATTTAGCTAGTGTACCAAAACGGCATCATTTCCTTCAAAAATCTCGCTATCTTAAATACATTTTGGTGTAAGCCCCCCAAAATGAAGAATGAAACTACACACTAAGCACTGGTTTTAGTTTTTTTTACCAGAAAAGTCTGGTAATGACACGACATTGAACCACAACCACCAATCTCGGTGGCGGTGGCGGTGGCAGTCAATGTCAATTGCGGAGAGCAACCCAAAGTAGAGGGATTATATTTTGTTGGCCCAGAGGGGCTCTTTATCATTGCATCTGTCCCTGTCCACCCCCTCATCCCAAAGGAGTTGGTCCTCTCCCGCAAACCAAATGGTCTATTAGAGGTACTCTTGAGCTATGTTTGATAAGGAAAGAAAGACATAAAACCTAGATCAGGAAAAATGGAAAAAAAGCGAATAATGAAAGGATGTTTCTCTTGTTGTGTTTGGTATGAATTTCTTAATCTAATCTCGCTGTATTTAGGAGATTAAAATTGGGGCACTTTGAAGGATTTAAAATCCCTCCTCTTTTCTCTCCCAACCATGAGCCAGATCCTTAGACCACGCCCCTCCCTTGTCTCGTTCCTTTCACTTTTCCCTACTATCAAACGAGGTCTTAGTCCTCTCTAACTTTGGAATCATAATTGTGTAGTAGTGATCGTTCCCCTCTCGAATGGAAAACCGGTCGCACAATTGCATCGACAACGGGAGATCAACTAATCCAAGAACATGGCATTTTTGCGGTTGTTCAGACATGCACTAAAATTAAGAAACTAAAATATTCTCAAAGCGCATACAATGACACGAGATAGAAAATTCGACATGGAATAAACAAATACCAATAATATGAAGCTGTTTTACATATATTTGATACTCCATGTTCAAACTCAAAAATAGTCAACTTCAAAAATTGTAAAGAACTTTCAAGGACCTTTGGCTTTTCGGATCAGAATTTCCAGGCCAGTTCTTAATAGACAAACCTAGATCACCAATCATATCATCTATATTCTTCAACAGTCCAAAAGTTCCTAAATGAACCGATACCTCTTCTATGTATAAACTTCGCATACAGGCTTTATTCTTTCCGCTAGGTGAGAAAGACCAACACAAAAAGGATAATGAACAGGACTACCAAGAATAATATCATCATAATCTGGCCTTTAGCACCAGCCTTCTTCATCACCATAGAGACTTTTTTCTGCAATGAAAATCACAAGGGATGTTTTCATCAAGTAATGGACCAATAACATATGCTAGCTTCATAATTTACAGCTGAATTCACTTCTTCATAGGTTGGATAACAATGAATCAATGATCAGATCAGACCTATATCCAAAGACTCACCTGAACAAAATCAAGACGGTTCGATGTGCTGTCCATTTCCATGTCCAATTCATCTATGATTTTCTCCTGGACAGAGGATTAAAATTTTAACGTAAAAGGCTGTATTAAATGTTTAACTTATGAAATAATCTTTCTTATTTTTTGGCCACTGAATTGTGGTAGAGCCATCAGAAGGAAATGTGATCTAAATTAAAACCTGAGCAAGGAGCTCCTCATGTATAGTAAGCCCAACACCTCCAATTCTCTGTACGCTTGCACTAAGTTCATCCAACTCCTCGTCCTGTTGCCTAGAAACAACAATTTTCAACGATACAAGATCAAACAAGATACATCAGTGT
Organism: Morus notabilis; assembly: GCF_000414095.1. Lineage (NCBI taxonomy): Eukaryota > Viridiplantae > Streptophyta > Magnoliopsida > Rosales > Moraceae > Morus > Morus notabilis. The sequence goes on along the minus strand of NW_010361439.1, from coordinate 12,245 downwards.
ATGCCTTATGGACAGGACGACTAAAGGGTTCTCATTCACTTATAAGAAATATAAAGCCAAGGTAAGGTTATAGAAGAAAGAAAGAAGAAGATCATACTTTATAAGAAGCAACTGTCTATCTGATTCTGATGCTATAAAATCGTCATTGTCATGGGCAGAATACGGGTTAGATCTATCTGTCTCATGTAGATTTGGCAGCCTCATTAGTTCTCGATGCATCGCGTTAGCAGACGTAGTGCCAGTACCATTCGCTTCCTTTCCTCTTTTAACTGCCTTCTTTACTGTGCTCACCTGGTAAAATATTGCAGTTCTTTAGAAGATTTACAGACGCTTGTAAAAACAGAAAAACTATAGCAAATAATAACGTATGTAGAGACTACACCAAAAAAAGAATAAAAAAAGAAGAAAAAATCCCGTAAAACATCAAACAGCAATGACAGGCTCCATTGAATATTTGTTCAAGCTTTCAATATCACTGAAAAGTTTCGATAGAATACAGTTATGCCAACAATACCTGAGTACGAGCATTGCTGGTCCATCTCCTTCGCTTTTCAAGTTCTATCCCATCAATGCCATATAAAGCAGGATCCTTGGCGGCTACAGCAATTGTTTTGTCCAATTCATCCACCTTTCCTATCAAAAAAGCAGGGTTTTAGTAGTTGCATAGAACATTGAATTCGTGAACAAATAGGCACAAGGCAAAAGTCATAACAATCCTTATTTCTATGAGACTACTACTAGTAATCATATATAACAATGATCTCTAACTATTATCAAGTCTTGGCCTTAACGGAACAAACATCTGATCAACATTGCATCAATAAACACAAGTAACCGTCCCTTCGACTCGAAACATTCATAGGGAACTATGTATCACAAGTTCTCCAATATCACACTACAAAAATTCAAGGAAAATGAGACAAAGTATTAATTAAATAATGTTAACATTGGATTTACCTGCCACTCAATGCTCTCACAACTAGCAAGTAGCTCTTTTGCAAGGTGTATTTGCTCTCCGGTATTGGCATGAATTCGCTCCCATTGATGAAAGGAAGATTGCAACTTTTCAATCTAACAACAAAACAAACCAAAAAAATAAATTGAAATGCTCCTACATATTTGGACCCCAAAAAAAAAAAAAAAAAAAAAAAAAAAAAACCAACCACACCAATATATCCATTTTGCTACACAATTCCATTCATGGTTATCTTAGCAAATATTTTAAGTAAAAAATACGAAAAATGGAACTTGATCCAACAAAAAGCTTAAGTAAATTCACAATATAAAACAAACTGAATCCTTAAATAAGAGCTTCTATTAACAAAATCTAAAAAAAAAAAAAAAACTTACAGATTCTTGAATCTCCTCTTTTACAACGTAGAATGGATCTTGAGCCGACGGCATTCTTCAATTATACGACACCAATCTATCAAATCAGAAAAAAAAAAACTCTAATTAGGCAAAAGAACTGCATCGAAGTAAATTCATTGAAGGTTTAAGCTATAAATGATTCAAAAACAGATCTTAGAAAAACTCGATACAAATTAAATGTAAAAAAATAAAAAATAAAAAGTTGAAAAACCAAAACTAGCTCTAGATAGTGATCAGAAACAGAAGTTCTCAAATTAATCAAATTTTAATTTGGAAAAAAAAAGAGTAAATTCCAAAAACATTGAAAATTCGGATCACTGGAAACAGATCCAAATGGTAATTTCTCGGAATAGATCGCCACAAAAAAGAAAAAAAAAACCATGAATTTCAACAAAGATCAAGCAAAAAAAAAAAAAAAAACAGAGAATAGAAAGGAGAGAAATTGAGTGGAATTAAATTCAGGGAAAAAGAAAATCTACCTGAGAGGAAAGAGAAAGTGTGGCTGAGCAAAGTGTAAACGGGAAAACCAGAGAACAGACCTGATCTTCAAAGCGTTGTCGAGCGCAGAGAAGACGACGAAGTCCCCAAGCAAAAAAGCTAAATGGGCTGGGCTTTTGGAATGGTGGTGGACGGTGAGCCCATTTAGGGCCCTGCATATAGTAAACAATTGGACTTCCGCCTAACAAGTTCCAACTGAAATGAAAATTGAGTTAATTCTATATGATAAAATTTTAAGTTTAACATTATTTTCCCCCATTTTATTATTTATAACACTGTATAAAATTATAATGTCACTGTACAAAATAACTGTAGATTACGTTTTCACAACTTACAAGTTATGAAAAGATAACTTAAAAATAATCAAAAAATAATTTACGGACTACGAAAGATAACTTATAAATTATAAAAAAATAACATGCAGGTTATTAGTGACATAAGATAAATTTATAACAATGACATAAGTAAAATAGTGTTATTTTAATGATGACATTTTTAGTTTTCTTTCATTACATATATGGCCATTATGCAGGAGTTGAAAAAATGATTGTCCATAAATTATAATAATTGCACATAATTCTGTAAAATAACGTATTATCATTACCTATCATTTGTTAACCACCCATACGAAAAGGTTATATTAGAATAATATTATCTCAATAACTATAAAATAAACATATTAATTAATACGTGTTAAATTGAAGATAAATTCTAAAACACGGAGTATAAAAGTTTTGTATAAACACGGGTTTTCTGTTAGAGTTAACTACATATGTGTCCTTTATGCAAGAGTTGAAAAAATAAATGTCCACAAGTTATAATATTTGCACATAAGTTCGTAAATAACCCGTAATGACATTCATGTCCTTTCTTAACACTATTTAGTCTATTTTATTTTTGCCATTGTTCTAAACTTTATCTTATGCCATTAATATCTAGTAGGTTATTTTTCATATCTTGTAAGTTATCTTCCCATATTCTCTAGGTTATCTTTTCATATGTTATCTTTCATATTTTATAGGTTATCTTTTCATATGTTATCTTTCATATTTTGTAAAATATTTATTTCTCTAACAGTTTTTTTTTTTGTTTTGTATTTTTTTATGATCTCTGTCTCTCATTTTCTCTTCCCTTCTCTGTGCACAACCAACAAACTCTGATGAGTTTCGACGCCTGTTTTCGACACTTCCTAGCTCATCGAAAACCTCTCGACGAGCTGAAACTTGAACTGTGCCTTGCAGCTGCCAATTCCGCCGAAGGAGGTCGCACTTGACAGCTGAAGTTTTGAAACACTTAAAAACTTTTGATTGTGATATCTCCGTTGTTTGACCTCTGATTGAGGTGATTTTGGTCTCTACGGACTTAAGGTGACGAGATGAAGAGAACGAAACTAGCTTCCCTGACAGAATCTCACCAAAGCACCACTGCCAGAATGTCGCCGGACTCCCATTATGCCATTGTCGGATTTCGCTTTCTTATGTGTGGTGGTGTACACCACTGGCACCAAATGCTTTAGATAGCGAGAACAAGTCGATCTGGGCCCATAGCTATAGAAATCATCAAGGTTTTCGGAGTGGAGGAGTCGTAATTGGGAGCAAAAAGGTGGGAAAGATTGCCGGCAGCGAGAGGATCTCGAAGTTGTCCTCATTGATGAGATTGGTGGCGTCCACACACATGAAGAGATCGGAGTTGTAGATGCAGCTTCATGATGTTGGTTTCTGAAATGATTTTGGATGCGGAAGCGTGTATGAAGCAGATCGTGTATAACAAAATTTTCATAAAACTTTAAGATACTCTATATATTACATTAATTTATGCACGAATAAATTAATCTAATTAATTTATTTACCTGGCGAACGATTAGGTCGATAACTTGAGTTTTTTAACCACGAAAATTCCTTGCTCTAAGCTAGTTTAGAACACCCGAATCTTTCTCGTCAATTCTTTGAATCTACGAAGACGTGTGTGTGGGCACACCTGAAATAAAACGGGATTAGAAAATAAACACTCAAGTTTTCAACGAACACCAATACATGCACGGCGTGAAATTTGGGAGAAACGTTTTCCTTTCCACACACTCTATAATTCGACCACTATATGCTTAGGAGAGCAAAAATTGTGTTCTCTAATTTTCTACAATCTCCTATTTATAGAGTAGTAGTCAGACTCTTAGAAGAAGTTTAATCTTTATCTCTAAGATAAAGCTTGATAATTATCTCTCACTTCTAATTTGATTTTGAAACAAAATCCACTCTCCCTTATCCATATGTTGACCAGCCACCATAGGGGAATCCTACCCTGTGGTAGGCACATACTGCAGGTAAAGAATATGGTAAAATTCTGCATTTATCATGCAGTCCAATTTTGACTCAAATTCAAATTCTAATTTAAGTCAAACATAAATTAATTTGAATTTTAAATTGGGTAACTTATCAAATAAGTCAAATGGATAACTTGGAGAGCAAGCAACTGAATGCCATAGGGATTCACACTATGCTGGGTATTCACACTATGTGAACACCTTCACATTTGTACTCTAAAATTCAAATTTAAATTTAAATAATCACATTATTTGATTTAAAATTAATTCTCAATTAATTATTCTTGAGTGTTTTATTTTAGAATTTCATAATTCTAAAATTCCTATTTTACCCTTAGTGTCTTGTAGGATTACAAAGAGGACGCGGGGACTCATGGACCTATAATTTTGAGCTCCAATAAAATTAATAATTAATTAAACTCTTCAATTAATTAATTAATTTTATTAATTCTAAGAGTTACTCTACTATAAACTTAGAATTGCACACACGTAATTATAGATATAAATTACTTTTAAACTGTGAAGTGACCATTTGATATAGTCATTACATATAGATCAATCATCCGTAAATAACTCATAATTAGAGCTAGGTGAATCCATTAATCTCTATAATTACATCTTTATCCTTGAGTACCATTGATTCTCTAATGGACAGTGATTCATAAAACAAATTCATGATCGGAGCTCCTACTAGTCTAAGTACCGAATCAACGCACAAGAGAATTATTTATCTACTTCTTTCTCAAGAAAGAATGGATTCCATCTTGTATAATAACATTTTCGGCTACTCACTTCATCATGTCTCCAAAATACAAGGAATAAGATTCAACATCTCAAAATCCGTACTGAGTAAATCAAAAGACATAAATCCACAAATAGGAATATGCTAATAACTCAAGGTTAAGATCATTCTATATATGACCATCAGTAGACTCAATTAGAATGTTTATACTTACATAAATTATCAAAAATTCATATTGTGTCTATGTCCATGTTCTACATAATCTCATTATACGTAATACACTCATTCAATATCTTCCATATTAACAGTGTGGATAACACCGTTCCATTCTAAATAGGAATGATATATATTAGTAATGTTTTAATTAAAGATTCCAAACTTTAATTAAATTCATTACGAACATTGTTTTGATTATTATCCTTAAATAGTATCCTCTCGCATATAACACTTATATTCAATATTTAAGGTCATATAAATAATCATAAAATTTTCAGTGATATTCATAATATTTTCAATAATATATGCACATAAAATAATAAATAAACTCTTTTATTAAATAAATAATAAATATAATATTACATCTCATGCTTTTAGGATACCATTCCCAACACACGAACGCCATTGAAGAGAGAGAGAGCAACCAGTGGCAGAGGGAGCATATGCCCCCACTGGATTTTTGAAAATTTGTTTGTTTAAATATGGTTTTTCTAAATTTTTAATACATGCCCCCTAAATTTTTGAAAATTTATTTTATTGCAAGTAGAGACCAAAATGGGATTTGGCTATAGTTCGGAGACTAAAAGTGGAGTTACAAAAAAAGCAGTCAGAAACGCATGTAACTGACTTTTATGGTTCCAAATAAGATGCCTTACCATGAAACTCAACAAACTTGCCAACAACACCATGCTTTCTCAACATTTGTGTCACAGTCAACACCAAATCAGTAGCTGTAACTCCGTTTCGCAATTTTCCGGACAACTCGAATCCGATAACCCCGGGAAGCACCATGGTCATAGGCTGCTTAAGCATCGCAGCCTCTGCTTCAATTCCTCCTACTCCCCAGCCAGCAATTCCTAATCCATCAATCATAGTTGTGTGGGAATCAGTACCGAGAACACTATCCGGGTGGCGAATTCCATCACTTTCGAAAACTACTCTCCCAAGGTATTCCAGATTAACCTACAGATTTCATCACTAGTTAGTCGTGCTTAATGTGATATCTTTTATAACACAAATGACATCTTTTATAACACAAATGATTTATGTTTATGTGAATTTGTTTCTGCCATATTTACCTGGTGGATAATTCCAGAACCAGGAGGAACAATAAGCATATTGTTGAAAGCATATGAACCCCATTTGAGGAAAGCGAATCTTTCTTTGTTTCTCTCGAATTCGAGTTCCATATTTTTCTGTACTGCGTCTTCAGTTCTTGCTACATCAACTTGGACCGAGTGATCAACTACAAGATCCACTGGAACCTAAAAAAAAAAAAAAAGCATTTCCTTATTCCACATTATCCTTAGAAGAAAAGGGTAAAGAATCATTGGAGCATCATTAATAGAAAATACGAGAAATGGGTTACTATAGTAGTTCATTCATTAGTAGCTATAGGTGCCTTTACTGGGAAAATAATTTAAATGAAACACAACATGAACATTTGATAAATCAAATGTTACATACCAAAAAGTCCCACGTATTAATTATATAAGATAATTAATGGGTTTATAAGCCTTAAATTTGTAATAATTAGTACCAGAGTCGGTCTATTACATCGTGGATTCAAGTTAAAATGATTACATTATAAGCTAGATTAAGGTGTCTTGGTAATGACTTGGGCGAACGTTGATAATTTGGACCGCTGCGAAATTGGGCCTAAGTGTGGTCGATTGTGAAAACCACCATGTCGAGCGTGGGATCAAATGTGTAGCATAAGCCAAGGTTCTATGACCAGTGGCGAACCACTTGAAGAGGAGTGGGGGCAGCCGCCCCCATTTAAATATTTTTAAAAAAATATTACCTTTAAAAATTTTAAAATTTTACACTTAAGTCATCATTAAAATAATATATGTTTCCACTAAAATAAATATATTTTTTTATATACCCCTACTAAGATAATTTGTTAAACAAATTTAATTTACGCCCCTATTGAAGTGAAAGGTCGGCTCCGTCACTGTCTATGACTAGTGCTACAAATGGGGCAACCTGAGGAGGGCTACTGCCGATAGAAAAGGATCCGAGTAGTTGACAAGATGGGCTGCCGTGGACAGCAGTGGCGAAGGTGGTGAAATGTTGCATACTAAAAACTAAGAAGTCCCACATAAATTAATGACAAGGTAATTAGTTGGCTTACAAGCCTTCGAGTCCCCTCCTCCTTCAAGTCGGTTGTCAATGGTGAGTTCTACTAGTGGATTCATCACTTCAAACTCAAATATTACCCTGAACAAAAGATAATTTCAAAATAAATGTGATGGAGAAAATTACAAACCAATGGATTGATTTTGTTAGGGTCATTTCCAAGATTCTTCATAGCATCCCTCATACAGGCGAGATCAACCACAGCTGGTACTGCAGTAAAGTCCTGGCTTTTTTTCTTTTTTTTTTTTCTGTCACTGAAAATAATGATATAACAACCATCAAATTGAATCAAACCTGAAGAAGAACACGGGCAGATTGGAAAGGGATTTCTACTTGCTTAGGTGAAGTTTTTTTCCCAATCAATGATCTTTTCAATATCATCCTTTTTAACTTTGAAATTGTCACAATTGCGTATTGCTGATTCCAAAAGTATCATTATTGAGTATGGCAGTCTCTCTGCATAAGCGAAAGGCATAAACTTCAAATGGTAAATACAATTATTGTACAGATTAATGATCAAAACATACTTCTTTAAACCATTTACACCATAGAACCAAAAAGCTTAATTACGGTTTAAGTTCAATCTAAAAAAATAAAGAAGAGAAATATGTATATGTTTGTATATAATATATGCACGCTTTCTATATGTATAAAATTGATGCGTGTAGAATTTTTGTTGGAATCCACTCTCGTATCCCCTTTTTCTTTCTCATGTTCCTCTATTAATATCATGTCACGTCAATTAAAGTTTCATATATCATCAATTAAAAAGTTATAAAAATGGTATTAGGGACACGAATAAGAATGGCATATGATCTTATTAGGGGACACAAAGAGACACGAATAAGAGGACATATAAACTCAATCCATTAGTGTTATCTTGATGTATTATCTTCTGAGTTGCAGATCAGTTGTTGTTTCTAAATTTTAGTATTGTTGGTCTTTTATGTCGCATAAACGGCCAACAACATTAAGACTAGGGAAACGACAACTAATATGCAACTCAGAAAAACTTAAGAAACGACAACTTTTACTAATCTGCAACTCAAACATATAATGCACCATCAATCAACACAAAATCTTTAAGAGGACGTTTGTTTCTGTATTCGTCCCTGATTCTGAATCATGATTCATGTTTCTCAACAGTATTTTTCTCGCATAAAAAACACACGTAAAACGAGAATAATTCTGAATCATAGTTCTGAATTCATGAACTAAACATTCACTAAATCAGTAAGTTCACATACAAGTAGATAAAGTTTATAGATGTAAAAAACATACCAATTCTCGGATCATTAAAGTGCAAGCAAACTATAGTATTTTCCAAATTCGCCACCTCCAGGCTTTGGAAGACTGGTCAGTATGTCCTTGAAAGGGTGTTCTGTAGATGAAGAAAATAGTTTTAACAAAAAAAATTATCCCTTAAAAGAAAAGAAAAGAAAAGAAAAAGTAATAGAAAAAAATGCTCAAGTTATTGAGCTAATATTAATTAAAGGCAACATGACTAGCCCAAAATTCTCACTTATTCACAACAAAATAATTATCAGTACTACATGTTTTACTAGTTAACAAGTTTAAAAGCGATCGCTTGCATAATATATATGTTATATATTTACATATATATATATATATGTGTGTGTATGTATTACATACCAAGAGTAGCCATATTCTTTCGTTGAGAGCTCTCATAAACAAAACTGAACGTCGTTGAGTAAGGAAACTGACGAAGGAAAAGGAAGATAAAGAAAAACGACGATGTAACATTCTACCTAAGAATAATATAGATATAGAGATGGAGGATATATCATCAGCTAAGAAGAAAAGAAAGTGTGAAGAGTGAGAATATTAGTAAACACGTGTCTGAGTTTCTGTAATTTCTGCTTTGTTGACGTGTCATGTTGTCAGTTTTCTTTAGCTAGCCATTGGCCAGTGTTTAGTCAATTAGATTTTACCATAAATATGGTGTTTACTCGATTAGATTTTGCCATAACATTTAAAAAATTGAATTACATTTTCAAATAATTTAGATCAATCAATTAAAAAAATGAATATTATTATTTTATTTTTTTACATTTAAATTTATTAAATGACGTGTAATTGATTAGACATTAATTGTGACACTAAAAATCAAACATATAATTTGAGTTTGAATCATAAGACTGGTGTTTACTCGATTAGATTTTGCCATAACATTTAAAAAATTGAATTACATTTTCAAATAATTTAGATCAATCAATTAAAAAAATGAATATTATTATTTTATTTTTTTACATTTAAATTTATTAAATGACGTGTAATTGATTAGACACTAATCGTGACACTAAAAATCAAACATATAATTTGAGTTTGAATCATAAGACAGAGATAAATTTGAAGCAGGATTAATCGGAATATTGTCTTTTTCTTGAAGCTGCATTGTTGTACACTACAAGAAAAACAAAAATGAGTTATTTTTAATATAATTATTAAAAAAAAATATCTGCGTGGTTATCATATGAAAATAGAGGCAATGAGAAGATATGTAAAAAAAAAAAAAAAAAAAAAAAAAAAAAAAAAAAAGGCAATGAGAAAATAAAAACACGTCAAAAAGAAGACTGAAAAGCTAGTGCTCTAAAAGTATGTCTCTTTTGTTATCCTTACAGTTAGGATTGTGATTTGCAATATGGATGGAGAATCTCAATTAGTATCATACCACATTATATCATCATGATAAGTATAAAAAAAAATAATTAAATTTTTTTTTTTTTTTTACACAACTTGATATAATATGATTGATTAAACACGTTCAAATACTAAAATTATACAGAACATGTGTTTTTGTATTGTTATCTAAATTTAAAACTTTAAAAATCATAAAATTAATAAAACATTTTCTTAGTTAAAAGTTTTAAATAATGTGACAAGTCCCCGTTCACTTCGCTGATTCGAGTTTGTAATTCGAGTTGAGATGTGATTTTGTGTTAGAGCTTTTTACTGTAGTAAAAAAGTTAGATGTGATTGTTTCTGAGAGCTTTTTACTGTAGCAAAACTCGAATTCTAAACTCGAATCGGCGAAATGAACGGGACCCGCATCTTGCTTTTGGTATCTTTCTCTCATAATTGGTGAATTCGTAAGTTCAATTCATACTGAATGCACATTTTTCAACAAATTATCTTTCTGTGTGTCCTTTAAACTTTAAATTATATAGAGGTGTGTGTCCTCTCTCAATTTTTTTTTGTAATTGCGTGATTTTAAATTTAAGGAGAATGCTAAATAAAAGTTCTTTTTGAAATTTTATTGTGGTTCATACAAAAACTACACGTCGTTCAAAGTAAGAAACGGCAACGCGAACAAAATTGAAAAACCGACATTAAAATTAAACAAACTTAACATAAAAACGACCATAAAATAATAAACGGCAGCCAATTTAAAAGGTCAATAGCTGATAAAATCGCACTAAAGTTGAAAATCAACTACAAGTTGAAAAGTCGTCAAATGAGCGGAAAAAAGAAGTAAATAAATAAATAAATTGAAAACCAAAATAAAAAAGGGCAATGACGGATAACGACAAGATTTAGAAACGATAAGCACAACAGCCACAGCTAGCTGAAAAATGACGCTAACGTAAAAATGGAAAACTACCTCATCAAAAAAAGCAGTCTAATGACGGCAATTATAAAAACTTCCAAAAGCCCACAAACCATAGATTTATGAAAAGGACACCTAGAAAACCACCTGAAAACGATAAACTTAAAAATGACAACCAACTGAAAACGACATGAACGAAGAAAACCACAAAAAACAAGATATCAGAAGCAGGAAAACGACGACTAACAAACTTAAAAGAAGAGGAAAAAAAAAAAAACCATGAAAGCTTGAGTAACGAAGAGTTCGGAAACAGAATTCTCTATATAACAGATGGAACAAATACATATAAAATGGAAATCAATTAAAATAGTGATTAAAAATGTTGCAATACAAAACTGCTGCTTGCTTGCTCGTGCTCATTTCATGCAACGTTGTAAAGGTATTTACAATGAAAAACTACTGCTCGATCAGGTTTCGAATGGCGTACTGGAGAATACCACCATGGTCAAAATATGCCAGCTCCACCTGCAAAACACAGTTTGCGTTAAGCTCAATAAACGAAACAAACTAAACCATGGTCATCTCGTGGACCGAATTATGGAGTGTGTACCTCTGTGTCGAAGCGTAGCGTGCAAGTGAAAGATTTGCCGGTGTTAGTTGTAACAGTAACATCGTGGCCAGGCTTGATCTCGCCGATTTTTTTCGGCAGGTCTATAGTGTAGCGTTCATGGCCGGTCAATCCCAGTGTTTCTGCATCCTGGCCGGGCTTGAAACAGAGTGGAATGATCCCCATGCCTACCAAGTTGCTGCGATGAATTCTCTCGAAACTCTCGGCAATTACTGCTTTAACTCCCTGATACAAAATTGAAACTTGTGTAAGGTATGTAATGGAGACGAATGTTAATGCTGACAAGAAATGAAATTTGAGACTTACTAATAGCTTCGGACCCTTGGCAGCCCAGTCTCGAGAGCTCCCACTTCCGTACTCTGCTCCAGCCAACACAATGGTGTCTTGCCCTGCAGCTTTGTATCTCTATCAAGTGAATGAATCAGTAGATGGTTGAGAGGCAACCAATTAGCAGATTATTGGAAACTGGAATTATGTTATAAATTGAGTTTAGAAGAGGCAGCAAAAAAAAAAAAAAAAAGACAAAAACAAAAACCCTTCAAGTTTACCAACTTGGTAAAAGTCATAAGACTGAATAAAGGGGGGGAAAAAAAGGCCCAACCAATATTGCAGATGCATAATGCCAAATGCAATGGGTTGAACATTAAGAGTGCATTCTAGCTAATATCTTTTCGTGAAACGACATGCAACTCCAGTCGTTTCAGAAACTAGAAAAGAAGTGCAGAGGTATATTCACTCCACTATGTGAAAACAGTTGAGT